>NC_056740.1:52117242-52414742 GCF_019279795.1 Protopterus annectens | reverse complement strand
CCAAACAACCCTTCTTCAGATCCATATAACTTGTACATTCCAAGTATCTGATTTTTAAAAAACCTTTCAACCAATAGACAACTTTCAACTGGTTTGGTGTACACTCCCATCAGAGGAACGTGTCATAGATGTCTCTTCAATCTCCGCCCTTTCAGGGCAGGTTTCATAGGGAAGGCTGTATTAAGCCCAGGTTTTTGGTGTGCTCTCAATTTCGCTATCCAGAGCATTTCTTCTTGTTCAAGTCTGTTGCTCACATCACACCCACCCCCCCCGTGAGATATATATAATATGTAAAACTCTAAATACAAAATTATGCCCTTCATTATCTCTAATATGTTTGGCACTGCTTAGACCCGCGCAAGTGCACTCAGACTTGCTTACTGGTATTTATATGTGTTTACTGCTGCTTATTTGCGCTTACATCTGCTTACTAGTACCTTATTCATTATGACAGTGCCACTTTGCTTGAATTATATTTAAGTTAAATATCTCGTGCGATACTCTTATGTCGGTTGTATGGCAAAATGACATTCATTCCACATGGAAAATGATATGTGCTATTGTTGGGCTCGAACCGTGACTGCCTGTTTGATAGGCAGATGCTCTAAACACTACACTATTGACACTTACATTGATTCCGCTTATTATTCTCTATTTGAATGAATATGATGTATAAGCTACGTTCGGCGGAGGGCGACGATGTGCAGACATGCTGCGCTTTGCTTACACCTTCGCTATTGCTGCAATTCGAATGTATAATAGGGACACAGGGACAGGGAATCTAATTGTGACAGTTCCAGGGACAGGGCTCTACATTCCACTACATGCTTGTGTGTTTACTACTTCGATTTTATTTCACTGTTCGTGGACACTCTTGTATGCTTATCATACATTTCGGTATCCACGGACACTGACTTACTGACTTACTATTAGGGTCGGGCTCTACTAGTACGCATGGTAGGTTTTGCAAGTGTCGGGGTATGTTTACGCCTCTGTAGAGCACTTGTACACTCCCCCTGCACTCGCACACATTTCCTGTGGTGTGTCGAGGGTGCAGCGGCACACCCTCATACATATTCATATGGCGCTGCTGCGCCATCTGTAGTGAGGACGCTCAGCACAAGGCTAAAACTGTCCTTGCGCTGAGCTTCTTGAATCCCGGGGTATAACATTACATATAAGTGAATATAATGCATAAGTAAATATGTCTGCACAAATCCTGGAAGTAAACATCAGCATATCTGGCAAGCATAACAATTTTGCTGAGCAGCGCAGGTGAAAACTCACAACACAATTCAGGTTTAACAAAAATACTAAATACCAATCATACAGGGAAGAAAGGCCACAACATTCCACAACTTGTTAAGTAATTATATGATTTTAACAATGACTTTTTGTTCCCTGTTATCCAGTTTAGCAATAACCCACAAAGTCTTTCAAAATACCATGTGAAATATAATGGAAAATACAGAGAATACAAAAAGCTTTAGTAATGACATTATTATGTATGGGAAAATACAGGCTGAGCATGACTAAAGCTTAAGACAATGATTATACACTACTGCTGATTGATTCCCATTTATTCAAAATTTAATTACTCAGACTGTTGTATATGAATACCATGTAATCAATCCAATATTTCAAAACAAATGAAATGCATAACTACATGAAAATGTTTTAGGCTTTTCATGAGGGGAAGGGGGTCATGAGGGGAAGGGGGTTTATCCTCTGCATCCTTCATATGAAGGCTGCATCTTGCATGCCTCTCTATTATTTTAACTTCAAAGGCACCACTGAGGTAGCGATAAAGAAACTCTTAGAGTACAATTCTTGTCCCTACAATCTGCGTACTTTTATACTGCAGCATGAAAGCATATAAACTCGAACAATTATCCCACAAAAAAGTAACTCCCTCATGAAGCCAGGACTGAATTGTGCAGTTTGAATAGTCTGGCTTCAAGTGTATTTATTTATCTATGTGTTGTTTACCAGGTGGTTACTACTGCGAACTGGCCCATTTTCAGAGAGGACCTAAAGGGAATCCCCTAAATAATACAGTTGGGTGTATCACAGAAGGGTTCATGTTAATCCAATGACAACCATTAACCTGAATGCTGATAGATTTTGTAAAAAGCACTGATATATATATATATATATATATATATATATATATATATATACATACATACAGAGAGATAGACAGATTTTTTTTGGCGGAAACAAGCCTTTCAGTATCCTAACTAAGTGGGGGGACTCCTCCACACCTACAAACATAAAGTTACTTCAAGTTTGCACAACAATGTAGAGAAGAAAATCCTCTCCTGCCACTGAAAGTTCCTTCAGTAAGTTCACCTTGATCTACACATTTGGAAAAATGGTTGCTAGTAGGCTGACATACTCCTACAAAGGACACCATAACATAAGACAAGTAATTGGGCAACATGCCATGACATGATAAAACTGAGAAATAAAATGAACAGGCCCATGAAATATAAGGAAAACACATATACAAAATAGAACAATAACTTGTGGCATTATAGAATATAAATCAAACTGTTTGTACAATATAAACAATTTTTATATAATAGCTAAGACAAAGTAATTTCTATTTATTTTATTTATTTATTTCCAGTTTGATTACCGGGGAAGTTCACTGGTCCCAGAGAGCCCATTTTCAGTGGAGGCCCGGAGAGAAAAGCTCCATGAAACATATTACAGTAAGGATAGCAGTCCAATAAAAATAAAAGTACAAGTACAAATACATATCAAATAATACAAAGCGTGAACAATATTGCCCACGGTGGAAAAATATTGTGCAGATACATTTTAACAAATTCACACAGTTAAAGTCAAAAGCTATTTACAATATTTACAGAGTGTGAGAGATCGTATAGGAATTAGCTACAGAAGATTATTGCCAGCTATAAGGTGCTTAGGAACTCAGGAGGATACCATCCCAGGGGCTTTTGTTAAAGAGTTATAGGTAGGGAGAATGCAGTTACATTTCCATGTGGAGGAGAGGTAGGTGTAAAGCTGAGTTCTGAAGTTTTTTGTGTTTGACATTGTCCTTAGTGGGAAAGGGAGAGAGTTCCATTTCTTACCTAAGGAGAAGGAGAGGAGAAGTTGTCCAGCAGGACGTTTAGGTTTGTGGACAGTAATTAAGTTTTGGTGTTCAGATCTGAGAGTTCTATTTGGGGTGTATGGGGGAAGGATGTTAGTCAGAGCGGGGCATTTGGTTGGATTAAGTATTAGTCTATGTGCTGTAGTGAGCTGGAGGAAGTCCAGGTAATTTGTGAATTCTAACCAGTTGAGGGATTGGAGGATAACACAGTGATGAGTGGAATGTTTGGCTTTGGTGGCAAATTTAGAAATTTTGTTATAACAGCTTTCAAGTTTGGAAGTGATGGAAGAGGACAGGTTAGTTAGTAGTGGAGCACCATACATAAGGGCAGGAAGGAGGTAAGAGGAGGCCAGAGTATGCCTGGTAGAAGTAGAGAGGAAGTGGTTGTTCCTGTATCGCATACCTAGTTTTTGGTGGGTTTTCTTTATATTTTCCTGATTATTTATGTCGAACTTGAGGTGTTCATCTACACCGAGCAGTGTGCCAAAGGGAACAGCTTCAATCGGAGAGTTGCTTTGGCTAAGGACTTGGAATTAATTTTTATCAAAAGAGAAAGATTTTGAGGGTGTGAATAGTAGTATTTTAGATTTGTTAGCATTGAGAGAAAGGTGATTTTGGTGCATCCAACTCTCAGTAGTTGAGAAGGCAGTCCGAGTTTTAGATAGGGGTTCACGGAGGTTAGAGGCAGAGCAGACAAGTGTAGAGTCATCTGCATATTGGATGACTTTGGCATTAGAAATACCAGAGTGAAAGTTATTGATAAAGATATTTAACAACAGTGGTCCAAGGATGGGCCTCTGTGGTACTCCAGTAGGGGTGGGTAAGAAAGGTGAGGTGCCATTTTTCCATTTCACAGCCTGATATCTATCTGACAGATAGCTTGAGAACTAGGAAAGAGTGTTTTGGGAGAGATTTAGGTTTGATAGATGACTTAGAAGGTGTTTATGGGAAACAGTATTGAATGCTTTAGAGAGATATAGGAGCACTGTGGATACGAAGTTCCCAGAATCTTGGGCTTGATTGACAGCTTCTAAGAATGAGAGTAGAGCTGTTATGGTGCTATGTCCTGATCAGAAGCCATGTTGAGTAGGGGTAAGAAGTTGTTTTTTAGTCAGAAAAAGCATAAGTTGGAGGTGGATGCATTTGTCTAGGATTTTGGAGATAGAAGACAGAAGAGCTATAGGGTGGAAGTTTGAAATGTTAGTGTTTTTGTCTCCCTTGTGGAGAGGAAGAATAAAGGTGGAATGCCAGAGTTTAGGGACATAGGATTCCTTTATGGATCTATTAATTAGGATACTAATTGAGAGAGCTATACCATCGGCACTAGACTTGACAAAGGAAGAGGGGTTGTTGTCAGGTGCACTGGAGCAGTGTTTAAGTTGGATAGAAGTCTTTTTTATGTAGTTAGTGGAGACAGGTTTAAGCTCAAACATAGGGGGGAAGTATTTGGGGACTTGGATGAGATGGAATGTAGGAGAGATTGTTCGGAAAAGGTTTTGTTAGGTCAGATATTGACTCTATAAAGAAAGAGTTGAATAGTGAGGCTAATTCAAGGTCAGATTTACTTGGGCCTGGACAGGAGTTATTTTTGGAGCCTGAGTTGAGGAGTTAGTTTATGGAGTTCCAAATCAAGTCTAGGGTTTTGGGGATGGTTGTACTAGATCTTAGTGTAGTAGGATTTTTTGTCTTTGAAGATTTGTTTTTTTGCAAAGTTATGGAGCTCTGTATATTGGGGAAGGGTTTTGGGAAGTTTATTCTTTTGGTAAAGCTTCCAGGATTTGTCTCTTTGACGCATAATTTCCTTTGTTTCATTGGTTAGCCAAGGGGCAGTTATAGTTTTTATTCTTTTTTTCCTTGGTGGAGCTAGGGAGCCAAGGGGCAGTTATAGTTTTTATTCTTTTTTTCCTTGGTGGAGCTAGGGAGCCAAGGGACAGTTATAGTTTTTATTCTTTTTTTCCTTGGTGGAGCTGGGAAATTTAGAGTGTCTAGGAAAGTAGAATTAAAGTGGTCTATGGCTTTATCGAGTGGAAGGGTTTTTAGAATGCTCCAATTCATTTGTTTGAGGTAGTTAGAGAAGGTTTTGGGGTCAAATTTACTAAGGTTGCGGGTCTGAATATATTGATGTTGGTGTGGATGGGAGGAGGTTGCACAGTAAATGAAAGCTGGAAGGTGGTCACTGACAGAGTCAGGGATGGTGCCAGAGTTGGTCATTTTATTTGGATGGGTGACTAAGATCCAGTCAAGAGTGGATCCTGGGGGATTTGTTTTATTGGGTCTGGTGATGGAGTGGGTTACTTGAGTAAAGTTAAAGAGGTTAATGGACAGGGAGGGTATGGGACTGTGGATTTTATTCCAATCGATGTTTACATCACCTAGTATGTAAGTTTCAAAGTTAATTTCAGCCGAGGCCCATTGGAGTATGTCTTCAAGGGTTGAGACGTTATTTCTGGGTGGGATATAAAGGACGATGATACACAGGCTTTTGTGATTATTCAGTTTTAATAGACCGACTGCTAGTTCTGCAATGGTGAATTTAGGAATGGGGTTTGGTAGGGGAATTAAGGTATGTAGATTGGATTAGATTAATGCAATGCCGCCGCCTTTTTTCTCTGGGCAGTCACAGCTAAGAGTGTGAAATCCAGATGGTAGGATTTCAGAGTCAGAGATGTGGAGTTTGAGCCAAGGTTCAGAGATGGCTACAATGTCAAGTTGGTTATGACTTAGCCATGCTTGAAACTGATGTGTTTTTCTGTTGAGACTCTGGGCATTGAGTGTGAAAATGTTAAGAGTATTGTAGGGGGGTGAAAGGTTAGAGGAAGGGGGAGGGTAATTGTTATTTGTGGGTGGGTTAGGTCCAGGGATGGGGTGAATGTCTCCAGCTAAGATGAGGTTATTGAATTAAGTTAATTTAGTGTGTTTTGGTTTGGATTTAGGGTATTTTGGATGGTCTAGTATTTGTTTAAGTGTAAGTGTCTTAGCAGTAGTGGAAATAATTTTAGGATTAAAAAGGTGCAGGGGGTTGAGCTGAAACAGAGAGGAGGAGACGGAAAAGAAATGATTATTTGTGTGAGTGAAGAGATGGTTTTGTGTGGGAGTATGGTAAGCTGTAGACAGTGGAAGCTGATTGGAGGTATAGGAGCTGGCAAGGTATAAAGTTCTTAGGAGTAGTAGGAGGGAGATGGGGGTTCGGCATGTTAGGAACAGTAAAAAAAAGCATGGTTAGAAAAAGGTAGTTTAATATGGGAGGATTTGTAGTTGGAGAGAAGAGCTGTGGGGTGAGAGGGGGTAGTGACAGAGTTCTGTATTTAATTAGTGATGTATTTAATTACTGTGGGTGAAAGGAGGAGGGGTAAAGAAGGGAAGGCTTTGATTGGATGGTTGATTGTGGACGAAAGGAGGAGGGGTAAAGAGGGGAAGGCTTTGACTGGATGGTTGACTGTGGGTGAAAGAAGGAGGGGTCAATAGGGGAAGGCTTTGACAGGATGGTTGTCTTGAGTGGGTGGAGAGTGGTTAAAATAAAAGCAGGAGAAGTGGGGGCGAGTGGAAATTGGGGGCAGGATAGGGGAGCGGAGTGAGCCCGCAGGTCGAATGGAGCAGGTAGAGCGAAGGAGAAGGAAGAAAACCAGCGAAAAGTTATCAGTGAAGCTGAGAACTAGCTCAGAGGTAAGGAGGCACTGGCATAAGGCACTGTGTGTGTGAAATTAGAAGGATGTAGAGAGTCGACAAGGGATAGGAGCTGAAAACTGGGCAGTAGCAGTTTAGTAGAATATAGTAAGCATTAATAGGGCTAAAACAGGGCAGTGGTAAATTAACAGAACAGTTACAGTACTTTTGGCTTGTATTAAAAGACAGGTAGTGGTTGAACAATGCTACCTGGTGGCCTAACTGAGTAAGTACAATGGTAAGCTACAAGCACTCAGAGGAGGGGGAAAGAGCCTAGGAGAGTAAAGGGAGATAAAATCCATGGTAGACTACTACCGAATGCACGGAGGTTTAATATACAACAGTGGTAGGTATAGGATATATTTTTATTTTACAATAGGGTACATACACGTTTAAACTTAGTTCTTGGGGAGGCAGAGTGGTTACAGAAGCACTGCAGGATCCCCTTAGGATGAACTTTACAAAAATAGCAATAACAATCACAAACAAAAACAATACCAGGTAGTACTTACATGCAAGCACACTACTGAGGATTCCTATGACGCAAGGCAGAAAAGCTAAGTCAAAAGATAGTGCCTTTCTACATCAGGTTTTTGATACCTCTGTAATTAAGCAGGAGTGGGAGGGAGGTATGCAGGTTCAAGGTGGGGGAGGGGGTTAGACACAAAGTAATACATTTCAACTCTAGTTAGATTCTGAAAGAAGCATTAACTAATGTTCGGCCATGCAAACATGTCTTGTAGGTTTACCAAGGTCGGAGTATAGCATTGTTAAGTAATAGTTCATTATTTGCAGCTGAGGAGAGACAGGAATCATTTTTGTATTGACTTTCAATGAAGAAAGGCGCTTGGTTTGGATTTTTGGGGAGCAGTTCATTTTAGATTTTAGGTAAGTAAATGTTAGGAATACTTTCACTCATGAATCACTCACTAAACAATTCCCTTCCAAGCTTGATACTGGACTCACTTTAAATAAAGTTAAATGCAAATTTGATAATCATAACTTACAATTTCATGAATTTGTATTCTCAGAAAAGTGCATATCCCCTGACCCCCAAACAAATGCTGAGATTATAAAAAAAGCACTACATTCTAAGAATCTTACAGGTGTTGGGAGTAATTTAGGTATAGTTAAGTCTAGTGCAAGATTCATAAAACACTTTTTAAACAATCATAGAGCCACACACAAAACAACATAAAAAAGGGACACATTTTCCAGGTTTTCTCTGAAAACTGATGTTGCATAACCACTGCAATATGCATCTCACATTAACACTTAACTTTTATACATGCACTGTATTAAAATGCTGACCTCTTGTTACTGGGGGATGGAACAGTAGTTTGAAAGATAAAACTATAATCTTGTCAAGGTCTTAAAAAAAGCATTCTGGTGAAGCTTCTGAATAGTGTTTTCTGTTTTTTTTTTTGTTTTTTTTTTTAAATCAATATAATCAATCTGTTTTTCTCTGTGACCCAGACTCAGATGTCTATGTTTAATATCTCGTCATTTATGTCATCTGCTGTCCCCGGGCTACTTCAAGCCTTCCATGGAACAATTAAGCAATAACCAATGACATGGTGTGGTATATTGAAGATGTACCCACAGTTGGTGTGGTTTAATCACGAGGGCAAAGCCCGAGTGATTAAACAAAGGCAACCGTGGGTATATCTTCAATATACCACAACCATGGAGTCGGTTATTGCTGTCATACAATGACATTATTTAAGAAAAAAAATACTTACTTTTCTTAAATAATGTCTTTGTATAACGGCGGATTGCTGTTCTTCTGCCGGTTGTGGTATACTGAGTCTGTGTATTTGTGTATGGGACTTGCGTTCCCATGCATACCCAGTATATCAAAGCTTTGAAACGGAAGCAATGAAGAAAAGAAAGTCTCTGTTGCTCGGTTTTCTCTCTCTCTTTTTTTTTTTTTTTTTACTGTAAAAAATAAAAAGTTTTAGAAGTTTATAACGGAAAAAGTCCGGGCGACGGACCTTTTCCGCTGGTATATTAATAACGGGCATGCTGGTTGGGCTGGCCAATCAGCATGCACGTTTTAGAATATTAATAGGGAGGAATTGTATAATATGCAATAACTGATGACATGGGTGTGCTATATTGAAGATTTACCCACAGTTGTTATGGTTTAATCACGAAGGCAAAGCCCAAGTGATTAAACAAAGCCAGCCATGGGTAAATCCTCAATATACCACACCCATGTCAGCAGTTATTGCTATTATACAATGACTTTATTTAAGAAAAAAAAATTACTTACTTTTCTAAAAAATGTCTTTGTATAATGGCACCGTGGTGTTCTTCCATGTTGTCTCCCAATTCCGCTGCTTTGTTGATGCACTGCACAAGCATTTATGTAGTACATCAGTGCTTTGGAAAGCAAGCAATGGAGACAGTAAGATCACTGTTACTTTTTTTTTTTTTTTTTTTTGGAAAAGAAAAGAAAGCTGTAACCTCCGGACAGTTTAGAGGTATGAGAGACTGTGAAAATACAAGGAAAATTGGGTATGTTTCTTTATTTTTGCAGAACATACCTGATTTTTCTTGTATTTTCTCTGCCACTGTAAGTACCTCTCAACCTCTTATTTTTTGAGAAAGATTTTGCGCTATAAACCTTGGCTCTAGATGATTGTGACTGTTGTAGTGACACCCTGACCCCATGTGCAAAAAATGGGAAAAGGGGTTGACGATGGATGGATATGCATTGTCTGAAGGAAAGAAAGTCTGAAACTGAAATACATATCATTATTTAGCGACTTCATTCTTCAGTGATTTGTCAGAAAACCACAAATTTTATGAGGAATGAAGTCACTAAATAATGACATGCATTTCAGTTTTAGACTTTTTTTCTTTCAGACTAATGTGTGTCTATACATACCAATAGATAAAAAAGTCTGGCTGCTCAATGATAGTTTAGTGGTCAGACTTTTATCATTTGTATATTCTCAATTTACAAACGGCACGTTGGTTGGGCAGACCAATCAGTGTTCTCATTTTTGAATGTTAATGGCCAGTCATTGTATAACAAATATTAAAGCTTTACAATCATTTAAATCCCTGATCTGCTATTCAGTAAATCCAGACAGCACAAATCATATACATAAGTTACAGAAGCAAATTACTCAAATTAGCAATGCAGGGTTGCAATAAGATCAAAATAAACTGACTAACAATTTGGTAGCACTTTTTTTTGTGGGAGCATTTCTCGCCCAATATTTAGTTTGCACTCTGCAGCATCCTTCTGTTCTGGACAACTAAGATTACAAATGATAAGGGCTCAAGGAGGATGAGAAGAAAGAGATGTGTACAGAAGGCACTCAGATTAGGACCTAATTGGAGAACCAAGCAGTGTGCTTCAGCAGCACTAACCACTGTACCACTAACATATGCTCTTGAAGTATTCCCACATGTAAATGAATAATTATTTTTGCATAATCTCTACTAGTCACTCAGTACGTTACGCTGTTGGTACTAGAACATTAAGCTTTCCGTGTTACCCTGAAAAGTAGATTAACTGGTTAACCACATATCAGCAATTTTCAACAAATATAATTGGCTGCTACAGACTAAAAATGCCCTCTTCCCTCAAATAAAATCTTTAAAACAGGATCATTTGCTCTCTCATTTGACCTTGACATGCATACAAAAGTAAGAACCTTAGCTTCATTCCGAGATCTAGCTAGCAGTAGGAGAAAATCAATATATTTGTTTGGGAAAACCTGAGATCAGTTTATATCAACATACAGCCGATTAACCTTTAGACAAAGGTTAACTATTCAATAAAATGGGGGAAAAAAAAGGATTAGAAAGTCAATAGAATTTTCTTGAAAATGGAAAAGACAGCATCCTAAAGCAATTTCTACCAAACCTAATTATAATCAACATGTTTATTGAAGAGGTGTGGAATTACAGAGTACATCCAGTAATTATTCTGAATTTTTCTTTAGGAAGGATAAATGAAGAAGCAGCTGTTATTCAAGTCAATGTTTGCATAACAGAAGAAACACAGAAAGCTGATGATTGCAATGTGAATATATAACCTCCACTGCACTTACCAGGAGCTTCATAAGGTCTCTCATGTAGCTGTGTACACAGTAAATCACCCCTTGTGTAAAGCCTGCAAAGCTTGGGACAAGGAAGCCTGCCATTTCACTTCTCACTGTAATCAGAAACATTGCCCTTTACTTATGTTATCAATAAATTACATGCCCACTAAGCCCACATGTTCCTTTTCAGCAGAAGTTCTAGACCAGTATCTGGTTAATTGACTTGGTCAGAGCCAACCCAGCATTACAGGCTGAGGATCACTGGCAGCAAGTATCCTTATGCCTGTGCTATACCAGCACCTGTGATTTATAAAAATCACACTCTTGATGCATTTACACATGTCCCCCACCTGCAATCAGCAATTCCATAACATTCACTCTAACACTTAATATATTTAATCCTTAGTAACTGTCACTGATGCATTTAGTTAGAAAGATATCATGTCTGCACTAGTAAAATGTACCCTGTTTATAAGCCCATAACATAACCATCTCAATGGATAATCTTTATAAATGTTCCTTGTGCATATTCACTAAACTGGCACTCCGTCTCCCATTTATAGCTCCTACATTCATGACATAAATAATTACCTGATAACTCAGTCTTCATTAGGTGATTGTTACAGATAATTCCCTCTGCAAGAGCTTTTCAAGTTTGAAAAGACATGCATATCTCTGAAGATGCCATAACATTTTTCTGGTTCTATGATGCAGAGTGATAGAGTTCTTTCTGTGTCCCAGAAGACCTAAGTTTGAATACAGGGATCAGTCACTGGAGAAGTCAGTGGGAGCTGCCTGAGCATCTGATGCCAGCTCTGCTTTCTAGTGAAGGGGATGTAGGATTTTGCTACAGTCGTGTCGTCCAGTGGAGATTGCAGACTAATATCATGACTATATATATGCTGTGTAATTTAGCAGTGAGGTGGGGTTTGGATCAGAAACCTCCTGATCACACACAGGAAGAATGTGTAAGGCATGCAAGAGATGTCTAGAGATGTCTTTGCACACTCCACCATCAGTTAGAGATTGTTTATTCCCAATCCCCACAGTCCCCTGCAAAAATGAAATATGAAATACAGCATGGATGATGTACCAGTATGCTTTAATTTCTCTCCCAACTTCTGCCAAGATGGTATACAAATTTCCTGTTAACATAGCCAGTGGTCCCAATCTGGTGATTAAGTCAGTATATGTTAAGGAAGGAAGACTTAAAGACCAAGCACAAATTCTAGTATTTAGCAGCTGGACAGCTGTCATAAGAACAAAATAAAAACAAGGTATTGCAACCTTTCACAAAACAGTCAAATATAAGTCACAGGCTTCCACTACTAACTCACATCAACTCACTAACTGGGAATGTGAGAATCTGAAGAGTTATTGGTCATTTTTTTAAGCAAGGAATAATTTATTCCTAGCCATATGTCAACTGAAAATTAACTCACATCCACAATATACTGTAAGGCACAAGGCTGAGTGCCTTCTCCTGTCTGAGGTATGCTTTAAACTTTATTAGAAAATGTCACTACCAGCTTGAGTTGCCTAGCTTTTTGCTTTACTGCAATAAATGCATGAGTAATATCACCTAAAGCCAGCTGAAATTAAAGTGTCATCAACACAACCAAATAACAGCTTTCTGCCTCCATCTGGAAACTAGAGCTGTCAAAACTGCTACCCCTAAATCTCGCAGCCTCTGTTGATCTCGTCACTGCATAAGAGCAAAACATGCAATAACTGCACATCTGTACAGCTTATTGCATTGTGATGTGTCAGAACAATGCCTGTGCATGTTCATTCCAATACCTACACACAATAAGGACTATGTGGTTACTGTACAATAGCATACATACTTTTATATCTTCATCATACATGTAGTGTCTCCTAACCACTAATATGGTGAATAGACATGTTGTGATGTGGAAATGCTCAGCTCCAGGTATTACTGACTGTCCATTTTTCTGGGCAGGAACAACCTGCACATATTTCTCAACCTCTTAGAGCAAGAAATCTAGACAAAGCCATAAATAAAAGTGGAACAAAGGCCCAAAAATGGGGACAATTTTAAATATTGTTCTTATAAACGTAGAAAGTTGATAGAATAACAAGTTGTGCATTAGCATGCATTCTCTGAAGGGTATGAAGTCTAAAACTCAAATATCTGTCATTATTTTCTAACTTCAATCTTTAATTATTTGCCACTAATTTGCCAGAAAACAACTATTTTTTTGAAAATTGGATATAAAATATGAGGCAAAAATCTGGACATTCTGCGAAAATCTGTACAGTTCAGAGGTATAATACCTGCACTTTTCAACTTTGCACTTTTCAAAAATCCATGCACTGTGGGCATTTTTATAATGCAATAAATCTACTGCTCATAATATATCACTCAATACAGATATGAACCCTGCTACCCTGCTTATACCATACAACTTCATACATATGCCAAAGAGAATTAGTTTACACTAAGCACAAGGCACATCATGTGCTGTGAGTTTTTCTAAACTAAGTACCTTGAATTTCCAGAAAGTGCTGGCAGAATCAAAAATCTGCTGCATGATTTGTGACAAATACGCAGGAAAAGTAAAGGACATTCTGCATGTTTACATCTTACACAACATAAAAGATTAGAGAAATGCAAAGCAGATGAAACACACAAGCATGGCAGACCAACATTCTAACTTACTATGATTGTTTCACACTTGGCTTATTTTCTAATTAATATTGCTATGCTTTTGTCATACGTGTATGTATTTTGTTGCCACATGATGCTACACATAAACCTTAGTTGTCAATGTCTACATAGTTATTGAAATACAAATTATTAGGAACCTAAGAAATGTAGGTGAACAATGTTGATCAGGCTCTACCTAGGCAAATGTGCTTTCTCATCTTCTTCCCCTAATTTATTACAAAACATTGCTGTCTTTATTTTTATTTATTTTATAAATTGTTTTCCTCACCCTAAAACCTGAAAACATTTATCAATGAATAGTTGCCATGTAACACAAGTTTCCAAATATTTACTAACTTCTGGTGGAAAGAATAGTGCTCTACCAAAATTCTGTTAAATCACAGTAAGAAAAGCATTTCTGACAGCTTGGGGGTCAGGTCACAAAGGGTTATATAGTAAGAAGGAAAAGGTAAAGTGCCAGACCACTTTTCTGACAAAACACTTCCAAAATGACGACAAAACAATCATTGCCAAAATTACCATCAAAACAATCATTTGACACTCTTACTCAAAGATGTAAGTTAGCAAACTTCTTTCACCGACTCAAACCTAGTGCAAATATTCTTAAGTCGGAAGTTTATAATACGTAAAGGAATCACAGCTACAAGATCTGCTATTGGATATTAATTTGTGAAAAAACTGCAGTTAAATGTGAGTTGCCAAACTCTTTTTTTTAGTTTGGATGATTACAAGGGTAACTAAAGGACTACATCAACTAATGTAACATATGACTTTACATTGCCAGCAAAGAAAGATGCAACAAAGTTATGGATAATTTGTTATGTTTGCAAAATATTAATGTGTATAGAACAGTTTACTATCATTATGTCATCTCACAGGTGGTCGAGTTCACCTGCATGAAGTCCGACATCTTGAATGGCAGAATGTTGAACACTGACATTCTTGAATGTCCTACCTTGCCCTTTTCTGGACCCATTGTAACTCTTGTTCCTGGGTCCAGAACAGTAGGGAGTTTCGATGTTTGGTATCTGTGTAGGATGTACTAGAATTCAGCATTCCAGCTTTCCCTGGAGATGTCAACCATTGGCCGAGCTGACTGCCTGTCAGTGAACATAATGATAGTAACAGCATGATAACCATGGAAACAAGACTTAATCATCATCTTTTAGTTATTACTTGGTTCAATTTTTACTGAAACTTGGTTCACTTTTTATTTTCTGGCCATTGAAGTTTTTTACTCTATGTAAAACTAGAAGTCGTATGTTACAGTTGGTTTGTGCTGGCTGTAGAAGGCAACAAGTAATACAGTTCTGGTTGCAGGATGATTCTCGTTCTGTCACTCAGCACCAGGAAGCCTGTGCCTATACCAGGAGTTATAATATGAGCTTAATAAGTGAAAAAAATGTGGTTCTGCCATTGAACAGCACTTATCAAGCTGTACACTAATCCAAAGTATATTGACAGCAAGTAATAATAAGGCAGTATATAAATCCCCCAGCATTAACTAATGATAACACCGGGTAATTCCCAAAAAAATGTCTAGCAAAGAAAACAAATGCAGATAATTTTTTTTTTCTAATACTGGTCACACAGCTAACAAAGCAAAAACGCTTTAGAACTATTCGTTTTTGTTGTTTCTTGTTAAAAAACTCATTACAAACAGATTACCAGAATATTAGCAAGGCATGTATCCTCATTTAATGAAAGTAAACAGGGGTAATCCATAGGGCTCAAGTGAAGTCTGGTATCCCACCTGTAACGCAGAGGGTGACAGGACTAACAAGAAACAGAGTATAAAGGACAAGTCCAGATAAAATCACTTTAGCTAGCAGATCTAGGAGACTCTCTCTCTTATACCCTCTCTTTGGGAGGAATAAAGACACCTTGTTGAAGTATTCAGTTAAGTAGGTAGATGAATGAGTGTTCTTTTTCTAATACTAGTTAAGCAAGTAGACGGACTCTTGTTCTAATATTATATCATTATATTTTAATATATATATATATATATATATATATATATATATACATATATATATATATATATATATATATATATATATATATATATATATATATATATATATATTAATTTCATTAGAACAAGAACACTCGTCCATCTACCTGCGTAACTGAATAAACTACTGGAAACTTCAACAAGGTATGGACTGACATTTATCCATCTTTTTTTTTCCATTGGACCCTTTTTTGCTAGTATAGGCTCCAATTTGCTGCAACCCTAAAAATATAAAGTGGTATTAGAAAATGAATGAATGGATATTAAACCAAACCTGTTTAAGTGACATGAAGCTTAACAGTTTCTATGATAAATCTACACCATTCGCAAATTACACTTTAAAGAAAATGAATGCAGCCATTTTTTTCTTTACAAAATGAAAGCAATTGATTTATAATTTTGTCTATCTTATTTGAAGATGTACAACAGAATGATCTTCACATTGATAAAGCATGCTGAAGTACAATAAATCATAGGAAGAAAAGCTTTTTTATAATGTGCCTTTCTTTATCTGGGGTAGCAAACTCCGTCATTAAATCACTAGTGTAAACACAAAGCTAAACCAGCAATATAAAGCTGGAGGTTTCTATGTTGTAAGTCTCACAACTACAAACATTAAAAATGAAAATGCCAAAGAATTATTGCAAATCTTTAAATTCAGTCAAATGCCAAAAGCGTTTTGTGGAAGAGCTGAATATTTCAAAGGGGTCCTTGTCCAGTTATGCCATCCATGCCCTTGTTACTTACATACATTATCTTCAAGATCTGTACCTCAGAGTTGGGGAATACCTTAAGGAACTGTAACCTTAGATTATATATCCCCTGTATTTCCATTTTTAGTCCTGCTTTTCTGTGGATTCCAACTGTGGTTTTTGGATGTTAGGAATTTCAACAAGAACACGTGTCACACTTTCATCTTTATCCTCAATGAAAAGCAGACAATGCCCAACTTTCCTGACTTTGTCTTTGGTGACAAAGTACTGAGAGTGGTACAATGACACAACAATTAGTACTGCATCCCCATACTGCTTTGTTCTCCAGTCTGGTTCTCAGCTGAGTGACTTTTGTGCACATTATGAATGCCAGAACCTCTAGCTTCTTCCTCCATCCCAAAGACACACCATAGCAGAATTGGTGATCCTCCAATTTCCCCACAGTTTGTGTGCTTTGTATGCATGCATGTGTATCTGTGTGTGCCCTGCAGTGGGCTAACACCCCATCCAGAATATATTTCCCTTATTTGTGCCAACTGCATACCAGGGTAGACTCTAGCTTCCATGACCCTGAATTGGATTAAGTGAGAAATCTAAGATTGAATGAATTAATGAATGAATGAATGAAAAATGAAAAAGTGGTGAGTGAACCATTGCTTCTCAGAAGTTATTACAACTAGAACTACAACTAGAACAATACACTGAATAAAAATAGCCAAAATATTATTTGTGACATTCTGTACATTTTAACAAAACCCATGTTACAGACAAATTAAACAACTTTAGGGTACACATTTACTGTGGATTAAGCAACACCCTGGTAATTGTGAGGGACTTAGCTTTGCTTCATACCTCACAATGCATTGCGTGTTCACATCCAACAAATCTGCAGCAGTTCATAGGCTACTGCCAGCTTAGCTGGGTGACCTTCTCTACCCAATTTGACTTGAATACTGATTTTGTAGCTGCATAAATTAATGTTATATCTGTGCATACAAGCTTATTAAAACTCACAATCTCATAAATAAGCATCTTAAAAGTTTGAACTGTGGATTTAAAGGTATTTGGGCAAGTATTTTAAAAACAAAATTTGTTTGTGTCTTTCGGCTTTTCCCGGCTAGGGGTCGCCACAGCGGAACTCCGGTCCACTAATGATTGGTAGTGGATTTTTACATACCGGGTTACCAGCCCTGACGCACAACCTTCAACGAAGGCATGCCCCATTCATGTATGCCTCCAAACAGAAGACGCTCTAGCTGAGAATCGAATGGGACAACATCTTGCTATGAGGCAACAACACTACTGCGGCACCACCACCGCAGATATATTTTAAAAACAAAATATTATAGCTATAAAAATCAGTATGGGGAAACCAAAATACACTTTTCTTCGATCATCAGGGTATGTAGAGAGAGAGCACAGATTGTCCACATTGGTGACTCTCACAACTGATTACAAGCAGAACACTGAAAATAAAAAGTAAATACAGAAAGCTGCACCATACAGCATTAGCAGCACTAAGGCTAAAGTACATAAATGCAGCAACAGTACACCAGCTACATGTCAGTATAGTGGTGCTCAGTGCTGCCTGGGAAAGGTAGGATTACTGGTTTTGGTCTGCCTATGGAAGTTTGCTTTTATTATTACAGTTAGGCACACATCACATTTGATAAAATGATTGCATATTATCTATTTATTTATTTATTTTATTATTACTTATTTTATCTATTTATTTTATTTCAGTTTGATGACCGGGGAAGTCCACAGTGGAGGCATGGGGAGAAAAGCTCCAGTAACAAATAACAAATTACAAAACAAACATGCAAGTTACAGATATATACAAAGCAGTGTGATCAATCAATTACAGCATGCTGAGCATACATTGAAATAGACACAAGGCATAATAGTTATAATATATACATGTAGGGACATTCTGGTAATAGAACATTGGTGGACAATTTTTGTATGTACAAAGTTAGAGTACAAATTTTGTTGTGATACATTCACAGTATTTGATATAAGAAGATCTAAACAAGGTTAACCATAGTGCAACAGAAGAGTGTCCTGTGCAGGTAATGGAAAGTGGTAATAGGCAGAGTGGTGATGTGAGTAATAGAAAGTAGTGATAGGTGGGTCTATATCACATAGTCGAAGTCTTATAACTTCCAACATGTAATGTTCCAACCATTATGTTCAAAATTACAACATTTCAACTATGGATTAAAAAAAAAAAAAAAAACAACGGAAAACAAAATAAACTTTTTAAGCAGGGGGGAAAACCCCCCTGCACCCCCAACACCCCCTGCTACTTAAATATCACACCACACTGAACAAAATGGAAACCTCCGCTTATGGAGATTTCCACTGCAACACTCAAACTTTTACAAATTCGAACTTATGGTCTCGACCATATGAGGTTCGAACTTGTAAAGGTTCAACTACGTGATAGAAACCTGTGATAGGCAGAGTGGTGGTGTGAGTAATAGAAAGTGGTGATGGGCACAGTGGTGGTGTGAGAATAGGGTGGGGTGGGTGGGGGAGTCAAAGGAGTTAGGGGAGATTTATGTGGGAGAATTGCATGGGCATGCCCATTTTGAAGCAAGATGTGAGAACAGGAGGGATTTGAAGTTGGTGTGGTTAGGAGTATTGGGCAGGGAGGGAGGGAGGGAGAGAGCTCCATAGTTTAGATAACCTGCAGGACTGCAGGAGGGGCCAGGGGGTCATAAGGGTTTGTAGATTTGTAGGAGGCTTTGGTTTTAGGATCTGAGAGAGCAGTTGGGAATGTAGGGGGCTAGGTTGGCAGCAAGAGAGGGGCAAAAGGAAGGTTTGAAGATAAGCTTGTGGGCAGTGGTAAGTTTGAGAAAGTTTAAGTAATTGGGTAGTTTGAGCCATTGCAGGGTATGGAGAGAGTGGCAATGGTGAGATGAGTTTTTTGAGCTGGTAGTGAATTTGCTAATTTTATTGTAGCAGGATTCGAGTTTGGATTGAAGGCCGAGTTGGAGATTTTTTTAATAGTGGGGCACCATACATAAGAGAGAGGAGAAGGTAGGAGGAGACAAGGGATTTTCTGGTGGAGGTGCCGATCTTGTCTCCTGAACTTGATTGACTTCTTTGAATCAGTCTCCAGAGCCATGGACAAGGGTAAGGTGGTCCACACAGCCTATCTAGACCTTGCCAAGGCCTTTGACACCATCCCCCACTCTGGAATCATAGATAAACTTACTAAGCTGGGCATTAATCCCTACGTCACCCAATGGGTTGCTAACTGGCTTACTGATAGAACCCACACTGTAAAAGTAGCCGACTCCAAATCCAGCTCCAGACAAGTGACAAGTGGAGTACCTCAGGGTTCAGTCCTGGGACTGCTCTTGTTTGGCATCTACTTCTCTGAAGTACAGGCCAACACTAAGGGACTCTGGATAACACAGTTTGCAGATGACTGCAAACTGAGAGCCATTATTGAATCCCCAAATGATGTGGATACTCTACAAAAGGGCCTTACAGAAACAGATGCTTGGTGCCAGAGCCATGGGCTCAAGCTCAATGCCAAGAAATGTATAGTTATCCCCTTTGTGAAAAAACATGTATCCGTGAATTACCATATAGGTGGCAGTACACTAAACACTGAAAGTTTGATAAGAGACTTAGGGACACAGGTGGACAGTGGTCTCACCTTCGATAACCACATCGCCACAACAGTCAGGAAATCCTTCTATGTGGCACACCTCATCACTAAGGGCTTTTCATCCAGAAAAAAGGAGGTCATTGTCCCACTGTACTCATCCCTCATTAGGCCCATTATAGAATACAATGCCCCGTTTGGTATGCACCTCTCAAGACATCTGCAACAACTGGAAAGGCCACAGAAATACCTCAATAAAAGAATTACAGGCCTAAAGCAGATGCCCTACGCTGACCGCCTTAAAAACCCCAGCTATACTCTGTCGCATATCGTCTACTCAGAGGAGATCTTTGCTTAACATACAAGGCCATGTCAAACCCAGAGCTGTTGGACATGCTACACTTAAAGAAATCCCAATCCCTCAGAGCCACACGCTCCAGGGATCTAAACCTTGTCATCACAATAAACAAAACATGCTGGAGGGATAGGTTCCTGACCCTGAGACTCCCCAGACTCTGGAATAGATTGCCCATACATGTCAAGCAGAGTGCCTCTTTGGTCCTCTTCAAAAGGAACCTTGACGACTGGATGGGAGAAAGGAAATTCACCCCGGGGATCACGTCAGTCACCCTGCTAGACAGGGATCCAGGGAAGTAAATAGTGTGGGAAGAAATTGCCAGGGAATTGTTATGGCTAGGCTTGTATAGGCCTTAGGGCTGATAGCCTAGTACCAACCTATGAACCTATGAACCTATGAGGTAGCGGTTGTGTCTGTACAGAAGTTTTAGTTTTTGGCATTTTTTTAATGGTGATGTGAATATGAATGTCAAATTTTAGATGTTCATCAATGATAACACTGAGCAGTTTAGTATTTGATACAGTTTCAATAGTGATGTTGTTCAGACTGAGTATAGAGAATGAGTTTTTGTTGATGGGGGATTTTCTTGAATGGGAAAATATCATTAATTTGGTTTTATTTGCGTTCATGGCCAGGAGGTTGTTTTGCATCCATGTTTCTGTTTTAGCGAAAGCTAATTGTTTTTTTTGCTGGAGGTCGGAGGGGGAGTTAGCTGAACAGATGATAGTTGAATCACCTGCATATTGGATAAGAGATGGATCTGAGAGTGTGCGGTGATAGTTATTGATAAAAATATTGAAGAGTGCAGGGCCTAGCACAGAATCTTGGGGCACACCAGTGGTGGTGGGAAGGAAGGGAGAGGTTGAGGATTTCCACTGTACTGCTTGTTGTCATTCTGAGAGGTAGCTAGAGAACCAGGCTATGGTGGAGGGAGAAAGATTGAGAGAGGATAGTTGAGACAGGTGTAAGGGGTGGGAGATGGTATCAAAAGCTTTGGACAGGTTGAGGAATAGGGTAGATATGAGTTTGCCAGAGTCACATGCTTAGTTAATGGTCTTGAGAAAGGATAGAAGGGCAGTCATGGTACTGTGGCCAGGGCGGAAACCATAGCGAGTAGGGGAGAGAAGATTGTTGTGAGTTAGGTATGACATTAGTTGTGAATGGACAAATTTTTCCAGGATTTTGGAAAGTGGGGAAAGGATGGCAATGGGTCTGAAATTGGTGTTGTCAGTGATTTTTCGCCACCCTTGTGGAGAGGGATGATGTATGCATGTCACCAGATTGCAGGTACATAGGCTTCATGGATAGACCGATTTATAAGGATGGAGATGGGGAAGGCAATGCTGTCAGCAGCTATTTTGAGGAAGGCTGATGGCAGATTATCTGGTCCACTGTGGCATGGTTTTAGTTGGAGGAGTAGTTTTTTTTATTGTACCTGTGGGGATGGGTTTTAGACTGGAAGTGGAGTGAGGGGAATTGTGGTCAGAGGGATGTGGTGGGCTGGTGGGGTTGTGGTTGGGGGATGGGTTGGGATAGTTTAACTATACAATCCACAAAGAAGGAGTTCAAAAGGGTGGCAGTGTCAAGGTTGGTAAGGTTAGGGTTGGGACAGGGATTGCCTTTATTTCCAAGGTGAAGGATAGAGTAGATTGAGTCCCAGAATTTTCTCAGGTTGGTTGGGTGTTTGGAGTAGTATGCTTTTCGGTCTTTATTTATTATTTTTTATGGTGTTTCTGAGTTGTTTGAGCTCAAGTAGGATATTTGTTTTTTTTGTTGCTTTGGAATTGTTTCCATTTTCTGTCTCTTTGGAGCATGATTAGTTTAGTTTCTTTTGATAGCCAGGGGGTGGTTTTAGCTTTGACACACTTGGTTCTTAGAGGAGCATGGTTGTTGAGTAGGTTTAAAAAGGTTTTATTGAAGTAGGTAATGGCAGTGTTGAGGGGCAGGGTTCTAAGGGGGGGGGTCCAGTCAGGTTTGAGGGTTGAAGTGGGAGAGGTTGCAAGTTTGGATATAATGGCATTGCTTATGAAGAGGGGATGGGTGACGATTGGCGAAGGCTGGTAGGTGGTCACTGAGAGGGTCTGGAAGGATTTCAGCATTTGAAACTAGATTGGGATGGGATGCTAAGATCCAGTCAATGATGGTGCCAGAGGTTCCATCTTTGTTAGGTCTGGTGTGAGAGTTTATGAGTTGGGAGAAGTGAAAGAGTTTGATTGTCTGAGCTGGGGTTTGAGAATTTATACTTGCCCAGTTAATGTTCATGTCTCCAAGGATGTACATTTCATTTTTAATGTTGGAAGAAAGCCAGGAGAGGATGTCTTCTAGTATTGGAATGGTGACTATACATCTGGACTTGTGAATATTGATTTTTAGTAGAGCTATAGTTATTTCAGCACTGGAGAAGTTTGAGATATGATTGGAGTATGGGGTAACTGTAAGGGTAAAGGGGTAGATTATAACTACGCCACCACCTTTCTTGTTAAGTCTGTCATTGTGAATCATTAGGTAGCCAGGTGGAAGAATTTCATTGTCTTTTATGAACGGTTTTAGCTAGGTCTCTGAGATGGCTAGTATGTCAGGGTGATTGTAGGATAGCCAAGCATGGAGGTTTGGGATTTTGTTTCGAAGGTTCTGGGTGTTGAATGTAGTGAGGTGAATGGATTTCAGAGTATGAAGGTGTGTGGGAGGGGAGTTTGTGGTTCGTGTGGTGGTGGTGGGTCCTGGATTGGGATGGATTTCACTAGAGTGTTAGAGTGAAAGTTGGTGGAGAATGAGAAGAAGGCAGTTTATTATGGCTGGAGAGTTTCTTCAATGGAAGGGGGTGAGCTTTTTGTGATGAGTATGGAAGGGTGAGTTAGAAGAGTGTGAGATGAGTAGGATTTTGTGCTTGAATAATATGGTTAAGTTAGTGGAGTGTAGGTCAAGTGCTATCAAACTATAGGATGATGTGGAAGTAGGTGCGCAAGTGGCTGTGGAATGAGAAGGTGGGGTATGGTGGAGGTTAGGGAGTTGTGTAAGTAAAGTCAGACAGGAGAGGGAGATAAGTTGGGCTGTTAGTAGGTGTAATGAGGTAGGAAGCATTGTTAAGGTTGGGTGGGTTGTATACAATTGGTGTGTGTGTGGTGCGTGGGGTGTTGTGTGAATGTGTGGTAGGAGATGTGGGAGGGGTTGGGGATGGATAAATGTCCAGGTAGTGTGGGCAGGTGGGAAATGGGGGCAGGGTAGAGAAGGGTAGTAAGCCCGCAGGGCGAACGGAGTGGGTAGAGCCCAGCAGAGGTGAGTGAAAAACTATCAATGGATGCTTGTACCAGTGTAGGTAGCAGGGTTTGTCAATTGTATGTGGATGATTTTAATTTTTAGCAGGAGATGTAGACTTTCAGGCTTTATGGGCTCTATGTACTAGTTTAAGAGTGGCTGGTTATGGCTTAGACATCGGACTGCTAGATTAGGGAGAAGAGCTGCCTGATTGATTTTGGAAAAAGCAGAGCAGAGCACGGGACTGTGGTTGGGTGGGTTGGCTGGCTGATAGGAGGATAGTTGTGGAGTTCTGCTGCCACCTAATGGTAAAATATAGGTGAAACAGGTGGGCAAGAGAGGGAATCAGGCATCCCTGTGAGTGTGCATGTTAGAGGGAAGCGCTCAAATTGAGACAGCATATACTCTACACTTTATTGATGACACAGCTACCAGAGCTTGCTCTTATGGTGGTGCAAATTGCTGGGTTTTTTTTGGAAGAAACAGTAGAATCCTCAGTCCTGGGTGGAGGTGGAAACACTGCTCAGCGTCTTTTGTAGTGTCTTGGAAGAGCAGGGCTTGAAAAAATTGTAATGTGTGAGCTGAAATGAAAGCAGAAAGGAAGTTTATTATCTACATGAGCTGTAGGGTCAAAGATGTAGGCAGGGGAACATAAGGGTAGATAATAATAAGGATTGTAATGGGAATGAGAGACAGTGTGAGAGGTGCATGTAGGAGGAGTGAGTGGAGCAGAGCAAGTGAAAGGGAATAGAGGTGTTGGTGGGTGAGAGAGTGAGTGAGAGTGTGGTGGTTCATGGTAGGATAGCATATCACAGAGCGTGAGAACAGCAGAGAGGGTCAGCAGAAAATGGTTACACGACAGTACACTATGCACAATATTCACCTAAGCAGTGTTATAATATGTGTTAACAATACAGCAACTACTTACACAAAGCAAAATCATGGCATTTTGTGCCAAGACTTTAATGTATTGCAAGACTATAGTGTTTTATTGCTTGACTTTGGGGTTTTCTGCATGACTTTAGAATTATGACTTTCCTGAGTGATAACAACATGAGTGCCAGGCTTAAGCCTTTCCCAGGATAACTGTGCAGCTGTTTGTATCTACAATGCTTGGTTTTTCAGTTAACGCTTTCTCAGGCTGACAGTGCAATACTCTATAATTACCTTTTCTTTTCAGTGTTTGGCATCTGAACCCAAGGAGGAAGGACTGGAACAACTGGAGGATGAAGCAGTGGATAGGGGTGAGAGAGTTGAGGTAACTGGGGAACAATAACTTCTAGCCATCAGGACCACAAGCATGCAGCAGGAATTAGCCTCCAGAATCTGGAATCATTTGAAGAAGCCACTGACAGCACTTGAAGAAATAGTGCTGAACAGAGGACTTACATTCATACCTCAGGGAAGGAGTGATGAGACACAGATCATCACTGATTTAAAAATGTATGTGAGAAAGTTGAATTTGAAACTTTTATTTCATGAGAAAAACAACATGGAGGAAGATAAACCTATCAAAGAAAAAACTAAAATACCCAGTAGTTCTCGCCTACCACTGGATCACACACTTGCAGCCTTTGAGATAAAATGTGAGCGCGACATAAGAAAGGCTCTCTAAAAAACACCAAAATGTAAGTTTTATAATATTTCAAAGGCTGAGATATTAGTACTTAAGAATTTGAGCAATGATAGAACTAGACGTGTTATGACGGCCGACAAGTGTGGGGGCATACTTGTTGCAGATACTGACAGTTATATAATGAAAATAGAGAACATGTTGAATAAACCTGAGTTTTATTCTAAACATTGCTTTGAGGAGATTAAAGCTGCACACATAGAATGGAACGATAAGCTAACCACAATGCTTAATGAAAAACATATTAGTGAAGATTTTTTTGAGTATTAGAACACTCCTCACCCAAAGTTACCTTTTCTGCAATCCCTATTTCCCTGAGTCCAACAGGCAATAGCTGATGTCATCTTGCACGCCCCTATAGGCTGGTGATGACATCAGCCAAAACTTTAAAGTGGAAAGTTCTGAAAAAAAAAAGAGAGAGAAAGAGAGACCGAAAGACTTGAAAATTAAGGAGGCCATGCATGAATTCGTGGCACCCCAATATTTTGCCCTCAAAACCAGTAAATACCGAGGAATTCATTATGGTTGAGAGGTCTGCATGCAGCTATCCATGTGATCAAGACTATATCAATATCTAGCTGCTCTAATTTATTGATCAGTGTTTTGTGAATGACCCTGTCAAATGCTTAAGTTAAATCTATATCAATTATATCATATCACAATTTTTCATTCATAGCTGTTATTATATTGTTATGGAACATCATTTTACAGGTAGTAGATCCATTTCCAATATGCATGCTGATATACGGTTTCAAGTATCAACCTTTCAGTTTCTGACAATAACTTATCCAATATTACCTTCTCCATTATTTTTCCACAACATGAGGGTAGACTTAAGAGTCTATATGACTCTGGGTTTGTCATACTCCCCTTTCCCTTACACAAGTTTAATTAGTGCATGTCTCCAATCTTGAGGAATCTCCCATATTTATATGATTTAGTAAATAATACTGTAAGTTCTTGCTGAAGTGTTCTCAGGTCATTATTATTAATTCCATCTCCTCCCTGCTCTTTGTTTAGATCCAGTTTGCATAGTTCTTTTTCAATATAATCTAATTCAATTTCAGTATCTGAGTTTTCCTGGATGCCACTAGGACAACTTATCACCCCTTTTGTGGAGCCAAGTTGTTTTGCATAAGACTTTGTAAATATATATCTATAATCTGTTGTGTCTGACAATACATTTTAGAATCTAGACATAATTTATCAGTTTTTATTTATTTAGTTCTTCTACATCATATGTATCTATAAAATGGTCTCCTATTATGCTCAATATCTTTATATAAATTTTCTTCAAAATTTTCTTGATCTTATCTCACATTCACTTAATTTGTTTGTCCAGCTTGTTTATTTCAGTTTTTAATGTTGTAGTTCGACCTCTTTTCTATTTCTTATATTTTTTGTCTTTCACCTTAATCGACCATCTTGTCCTTATAGAAAAATATACTCCTGAAGTTGTATGCCCAGATCCTGAGGTTAAAGATTTTTTTTTATTTTTTGCATTCAAACAATTTTTCTTCCAAAGATTTTCACATTCCTTCTGCAGTTTTTTCCACTGAATGCATCTCTCCAATTAGTCTTACATAGTGACTGTTTTGTTCCATATAATCTGTTATTAATCTTTTGTGCATTGGTTTATATTTCAGTTTGGCAGAATTATCTAGCAACAAATTAACCTTTATAACCCCATGATCACTGCACATCAACAGTGGTAAAACTTGACATGAAGTAACAGTAATTTCCTTAGGGACACAAACAATGTCTAACATATTCCATTCCCTCGTAATTTTTGTTTAGCAATCTGAAGCAACTGTTGTTCCTGAACATATGTTGTGAACAATTTCCCTACTAATGTTGTTGAAACAATATTATTCCAGTCTCCTTCTGGTAAATTTCAGTCCTCGGCTAATATTATTCTTCCCTCCTGTGTTTCATACAAGAAATGTATGAATTCCTCTAGGTCATCTGCACTTGACTTTGGTGGTCTATATACTCCAACAATTGTTATATGTTCCATGATTGTCTTTATTGTCACAGTTACACAGTTAAAGTATCGGTGTTATCACTGAACATGTAATAATCACAGGTCCAATAACTATCTTTAATCCCTATCATAACGCCCCCACCTGATTTTTTGTTACAATGTCTATTACAGTAAAAACATGTATACCCTGACAGAACTGGTTTCCAGTCATTGTTCAACAATGTTTCACAAACACCACCACCAATCTTGTGGGAACATAGCAAATTTTCCAATAAAAAATACTATTAATGCTCCTAGCATTAACAACCATAAGAGATGCATGAACTGTTGCTATCTGTGAACTGCTAAATTTTCAATGTAGTAAAAATCCTGCCTTGTGTTTTTCCAAGTACTGCAAAATATCTGCTGCAAAAAAATCTGTTCCCTGATCTTTCAACACCATCCTGTTTGAACATGTGCTAAAAATTAGGCTCAGATGCTCTATATGTTTCCATTGTTTAAAATGGGACATTTTTTCATGTAGGTATTTACCCAAAAAATTGTTTCATTCTCAGTGACCTGACTCACATTTCTATATGTGATTTGTGAAAAATAAATATGTCCTAACACCTGTACAAGCTATGCTATCTAAGTAAGCTCCCTACAAATAGACAGTCCTGGCAGATGAGGGCATTTATACATGCATGAATAAAAATCAGATACGTACTTCCTTACATTAAGGCCTATTAAACATCCTATATTTTTGCTCCTGGCAAGCATAACACTATTCAATGTTCATTATCTTCTCTGCAAATGTAAATATCAGTTCATCTAATAACTGAATCTCCAATTATACAAATATTGCCTCTGACCAGATCTGTAGAATCTTCAGCTTCTAATTCAGTATTATCTGCTCTATCAGGTATTACAAAGGAATGATCTTCATCACCATCAGTCTTATTAATCCCACTGTTTTCACTGTATATTACATTTGCAAGCATACAATTCTCATCCAGCTGGCTTTGTACATCCACAGCTTGAGCCATGATGTCAATATCTGTCTTTCTCCTCTGTTTTCTCACAGTAATGTTCTTCAATCCTTCCATGTTTGATTTTGATTTCTTCCTTTTCACGTGCTCCCTGCCTCTTTTTCTCTACCCTCTCTTTTGAAAACATTATGCCTTTTTCTGTAGTCTGAATGTTTTCTGATAGAAAAATGTTATCATTCCCTGTAATCTATGTGTTACATAACAAAGCAGTGTCCTTTTTAGAATGTATTCTCTTTACTTTACAGACATTTATTACTTTCTTTTTCTTCCTTGTTATTTGCTATGAATGTCTTCTTTTCTTTATTTTTATTTCCTTCTATAAGCTCTGAATCCTCAGATAGCTGAATATTTGCACCCAGAATTCTAAAGTTGTCAGTGACATTATCTTGTTTCATAGGGATTAATGACCCCTACAGACAATATTTGCTTTTTGTCTAACATTATTTATCTCATCAATCCAGTCATTAATATATGTAACAACAGTTGTCCAAGCTGAGCCAGTTGAACAAGTGCAAGTGTCTCCAGTAAATTTACATTTGCTGCTAATAATAGTAAGCAAATAATCCAACCTTTGAGATGCAGAACACAGATCTCCAGTGTTATGTCCCATGCAAGTGAAGGCTTGCACATTCAGAATGACCATAGGACCACGGATCATAAGCTTGGTGATCCCAAGCTAGTAATTGTAGTTTTCAGCAAAATGTAAGCATGTTGGTGCATGTGCATGCCACGAGGAGAGCATAGTATGCCTTTCTGTGATGCAGGTGCCCACATAAGCCATCAGGGGCAAGTTTAGGGACAGTAAGAAGAGATAAACACCAATGGCTGCATGTGTGATGTCTTAAACAATCAGCCGTCTCCCACAGGGTGAAGGAGGATACATCCATAATTATTCTTGATGGTCACCAGGCATTGGAGAGAAAAACAGAAATAATAACACTAACTTGCTTACTGCTCATTATGTTCAGCGGGGACCAGAAGCTTTTGAAGCTTCAGCAGCCATTCACTTCATCTTCTTATTCAGTACAAAGCAGTCTAATATGCATGGTTTTAGTATCAACATCCAACTGTAGTACTACAGTTTCACATATTTTCACATATATATTTCCCCAGATTCTGCTCTTACCCCCATCTTCTATACAGTGCCATGCACAAATTCTTCATGGCTTCATATTCTATATAATTACAACCTTCATTTCTTCTTTTTGTCATGTCCAAGTCACACATCATTTATTACTCCTTATTTCCAATCCTTCCCATTCTACCACTACATCATCTGCCCCCCTCCATCTTCATCTATTCCTTCATTACTGCTATTTAGATCTCTACCTTCAACTTCTAGCAACTTCTCCAGCTATTTATACTACGTCTGGTCACCACTTTTCATTTTGCAAACCTTTTAATCTACACATTGTTCTTTTTTTTCCAGTATCACTTGTTTTCTGAAACTTTTGTCTTACCAGTCCTCCTGTGTATTTTCATATACCACAGAGTGCATCACATTCACCAGTTCATGTGTTCATTTTAGTAGGGAAGGTGCAGGCCTATATGACCCACAGAAGCGAGTGACAGTCCCAAGCTATGCCCATTGTAAGCCTTCCCAGAACAATGCATATTAGTCAAGTCCAGGGAGTTAGACCCACAAACAGAAAACCCTGGCCCTTAACCCAAAGATGGCAGGACTCATGTTTCACTTGCCACTGGGGGGGATGAATAGGCAATAGGACTCTTGCCCTAGGGAGGGAGAACAGACCCACTGAGCAGTCAGGGTGAGGCTTGATGGTCAGTGACACAGCAGAACAGGAAAAAATATTTCTTATTCTTCCTTTTTGTTTTTCACTAGATCACTTTCCTCACCCCAGTCATTATGCTCAGTGTTGACTCAAACAGTGAAGTCATTCTGCCCACCTTACTAATGCATGCTAACCCCTCACCCTGTCCCTGCCTCTATCTCAACCCAACACTTTACAACAGAAAAACCCTTTCAATAATACTACAACAATTCTGACAAATAATGTCTAAAGTTAGTAGCAGGGTTAATGGATTGCTAAAGAAGAAAAACGGTCATTTTCAATTTTTGGGCCTATTGTATTTTGGCATTTTAGATTTTCAAATGAATATTCAAGATACTGAGATTATAATTTGTGGTTCAGTCTTTCAGCATTCCAATCAATGGTCATAGATCCATATATATATATATATATATATATATATATATATATATATATATATATATATACACACACACACACACACACACACACACACACCGACACATGTACACACACCACACACACACAAGTATGGGGGATTGTCTAAAATGATCTAAAACAGCATAAGCTCAGCAGTAAAGATCCTTTACATCCATCATAGCACAGTACAGCTTGGTAACCTTGAGTCTATAAAAACAGCAAACGCAAGTCATACCCAGTGACAGTGCCAAGTCTAAGTTTGTCATGTTCATCTCATTGCCATCTTCCCACAAATACGGAGGCTGCAAAAGTTTGTTTTCCTCATTATCATTACTAAAGAAGCCAGATTCTTGAGATGCCTGCAGCATGCCCTGATCTGTAAGGTCCAGGGACTCAACATACGGTGGTACAGATGTCACGTCCACAACGGGCACCGGTGGTAAGGTTCTTTCTGATAGTTCTTCTGAAGCAGTAAGAAGGCAGTGCAGTGAACCTTAAAAATAAAGAGACAATTTATTTATTTCACAAATAGTTTCAGGTGGCCAGCATTCTATTGCAGGCAACAAAACACAGCATAGAATATATAAGGCAACTATAAATATTATTTTTACAACTTTTTTATCTTTTCTTTGCCCTTCTTTCCTTGCCCATCAGACTTACTGGCACTGCTACACACATTTATTCACAAATGCTTCATTATTTATTTTATTTATTAATTCATTTATATTTGCTCACCAAGTAAGTTTAGTGGTCAAATGAGACATTTTAGACATGACCAGGACCTTGATTAAGGCAACATACAAAGAATAAACAGTTATAGCAGGGGGAGACAATAAAAAGTTGCAAATAATATAAGCGAGTCATTTGGTGTTGTTTCTACAAAGATGGATAAATACAATGTAAATATATTGAGGGGTCACATTCTATTTGCATACATCACATCTCATAATAACTTGATAGTCATTATTAATATAACTTCAGTAGAATGAATAAAAGGGATAGATTATTATAGCAATAACCCACGCCTGGGTGTGGGTAATGCTGGATTTACCCACGGTTGGTGTGGTTTGGTCACGAGGGCAAAGCCCAAATGGCCAATCAAAGCTAACCGTGGATAAATCCAGCATTGCCTACACCCAGAAGTGGGTTATTGCTATTATACAATGACATTATTTAAGAAAAAAAATAATTACTTTTCTTAAAGCCCTTCCGCAGCTGTTTGGTATTTTGCGGCAGTTCTGATGTACTGCGCATGCGCATGCCTATGCAGTACATCAGAGCTGTGGGCAAAAGCAATGGAGAAAGCAAGATCTCTGTTGATTTTTAAAAACTGTTTCACTATGTTAATTGAGTTTAACATAGCGAGACAGCTTTAAAAAAGGCAACGGAGAATATCTGTTGCTTTTTTAAAGTTGTCTCGCTATGTTAAACCCATTTAACATAGCGAGACAGTTTTGAAAAAAACAACGGAGAAAGCAAGATCTCTGTTGCTTTTTAAAAACTGTTTTGCTATGTTGAATGAGTTTAACATAGTGAGACAGCTTTAAAAAAAGCAAAGGAGAATCTCCGTTGCTTTTTTAAGGCTGTCTCGCTATGTTAAACTCGTTTAACATAGCGAGACAGTGTGAAGCAACGGAGATCTTGCTTTCTCCGTTGCTGTAAAAAAAAAGAGTTATAGTAATGGAAAAAGTCCGGGCGACTGGACCTTTTTCCATTACTATAACTCTGATTTACAACATCCATGCTGACCAATCAGCGTGCACAGTTTTGAATATTTAATGGGGGGGGGGTCGTTGTATAATCGTTATTAGATAATGGGCCAACATGACATCAATACCCTATTATAGAATTAATGTTTTCCAACAAGATATTAATGTACAGTTATTGCCTGGCAAAAAATAAGTCTGCCTCTTCATGCCAGCATATTAAACTGCCATGAAACACAAACCACAAAAAGCAAATGACTGCCAAGTTCTTTACTGAAGCTAGATGTTGCTTCACTGTTAACTGAGCATAAAATAAAAATATATATAACAGATTTAAAAAGTTGACTATCAAAAGTAACTTCATGCAGTTATGAGGACGTGCCATTTTACACCCCCCCCCCCCCACACACACACACACATTTGGCAAAGTGAAAAGATAAAGTAAAAAATAATGGATGTGGTCAATAAAATGATCTATAATCAAATGATTTAGATCAGACAAACCTAATGGCATTGTGTATGTGTGTGTGTGTGTGTGTGTGTGTGTGTGTGTGTGTGTGTGTGTGTGTAGGCTTGATATCACTTACCCGAAATGCAGGACGTCGAATGGCTGATGTGCAAACTCACGGTTCCTAAGGGGAAGGAAATTAAATGACAAGCAGTCGAACCAGGTAAGTCGAGAAAGTGATGTACAGAGACTGTGGGGGGAGGTCACGCTTCAGTGAGGAACAGGGAAGTAGCCCATGTCCTCACTGTACTGTGATCTCGGAGTTGATATATTTAAGTAGGGGGTATGGGGGGGTGCAGGGGGGGGCATACCCCCCTGCTGCAAAATAGTAGAAGTGAGCTAACTGCAGTGTCTGGAAGAGGGGAATGTCAACATTATGGAATGCACTTTATCAAGTAAACTATTTTAGACATTCCTCTCTTTTGATGTTTAGGTTTAGATGTTATTTTTCGGTCGAATGCACATTTGATGTTAGTGCATTTGACCTTATCATGATAAATCTATGTATATATATATATATATATATATATATATATATAGAGAGAGAGAGAGAGGGAGAAAGTGAACCAGAGAGAAACTGAGCGAGTACACATCCCTTGCAACTTCTTTGCTCAGGAATTCTGAGAAAAAAATAAAGCCAAGGTCAGTGTTTACATACAGACCAGGATTTTTTCCACCCCCATGCACTGTTGACCAATAAGAAGTATGACAGTATAACATCTGGCTTTACTGAGTGACTGTAATCCTCAGTGATTTACCAAAACCAGGGACATTCTGTATAATCAAGGACGGCTGAGTGGTATAGTGGTGATGGGGGGGGGGGGGTTGAAATGCCTTGCATTGTTTGGATTTCTCATTTATTTGATCACAATGAAAAATCTGAGGTGTATTCAGTCAAGAAAGTGGCAGCAATTGCTGGGTACTTTTGTGTGCGTGCTTCTTTGTATATGTTTGTGAGTCTGTCAGTATGGCTGCATGTGTCTGAGTGACTTTCTGTGTGTGCAATTATTAAATACTTATAAAACATATATGCTGCATATAAAATACCTCCTCCAGTAACAGTTACATGTCGTACAGCAACTTTAAAACATCAGGCAGAAGAACTATTTTATATTAAAAACATAAAAACTGTATATACTAACAGGAAAACAAACATGACAGAATTTAGTATTCAGCCCATAATCTAAGCAAAATGATGCCTTCCAGGGTGGGCGTTATTGTGGAAATATCCATTCTAGGAGTGGAGGTGCCCAGTGCCTCCAGTGTCAGTCCTCACAAACCCCTTGGCAGTCCATAATTTCCCGAATAACACCCACCCTGTTGGGCATACTCACATCCACATATATGTGTGTGCATATACATGTATATATATATATATATATATATATATATATATATATATATATATATATATATGTATATATATATATATATATATATATATATATATATATATATATGCCTAGCCAACTAAAGTTTTCACTGTGTAATACATTAAACATCTTGTAATAGAGACCCATGGGATATATCATATATGCAAATGACATTTTAAGCGCATTAAGTGTTTTTGCTATATGGCTTCTGAATGTTCATGACTTTTTACTTTTTCTTTTTAAATCTTTATGAATACATTCAGTGCAATAAAGCCAAACCCTACTTGCTGGACATGCATGTTTCAGCCTTCTTATGACCCGGTCAACACAGCATAAGTGGACTACTTGGCTATACTTTGGAAACACAGGCTCTTTAAAACCAGCTGATGTCCAAAACCATTAAGGTGTCTGCAAAATATCCAACTAACATCCAAACCAAAAAGGAAAAAGGTCACACAGACAAACCAATTAGTAAAAACTACAAGAAAAAATTAGCCAAGCTAGAGTTTTTACCATGTCATGTATTAAACCTCTTGTAATAGAGGCCCATGGAATATAATTAAATTATTCCTTAAGGACATCTAGTGTATCAGCTATATAGCTTCTGAATGTCCATGACTTTATTTTTTTCTTTTTAAGTCTTTATGGATTCAGTCCAACAAAACCAAACCCTACTAGCTGGACATGCATGTTTCAGCCTTCTTATGGGCTGGGCAGCACAGCATAAGAGGACTGCTTGGCTATATTTTAGAAAAACATGTTCTTTAAAACCAGCTGATATCCAAAACCATTAAGGTGTCTACAAAATATCCAACTAATATCCAAACCAAAAAAGAAAAAGGTCACAAAGACAAACCAATTAGTAAAAACTACAAGAAAAACCTAGCCAAGCTAGAGTTTTCACAATGTGATATCTTAAACCTCTTATAATAGGGGCCCATGGGATATACGCAAATGATCCCTTAAGGACATCAAGTGTTTCAGCTATATAGCTTCTGAATGTCCATGACTTTTTCTTTTTTTTTTTTCTTTTTAAGTCTTTATGGATATATTTTAGGCCAATAAGGCTGAACCCCACTAGCTGTGGACATGCATGTTTCGGCCTACTTTTAACCTCATCAGTATAGTGTAAGTGGACTGTTTGGGGTATACTTTAGAAACACAGGGTCTGTAAACCCAGCCAATGTCCAAAACCATTAAGGTGTCTGCAAAATATGAAAAAGTTGTAATCAAGGCATGTTCACCTGGGTCTCAGAAAGCCTCCATTCTGTTGCCTCAGGAAGCCAGATGATATATATATATATATATATATATATATATATATATATATATATATATATGATCTACTTCAAATACTATAATGACCATATCATCGAATTTCATTTTTGCAAGACAAACATCGCGAAAACAAAATAGCCAAACAGAGACCAGGGCAAGTAAATACTTGTTCAGACTTCAATAAAACACCCCCAACTATATATATATATATATATATATATATATATAAACTCCAGGATTGCACTACAGAGTAGAAAAGGGCATGTTGGGCAAGTGTTTACTTGTCCTGGGAAAAATTCACTATTCTGGCATTTCATTTTCACAATTTTCATCTCATGAAAATGAAATTCGATGATATGGCCATTGAAGCATTAGAATGGGATCTATCTATCTATATATATATATATATATATATATATATATATATATACATATAAATCGTATTGACAGTGTTTGTATTATTAGTTTGAGTGATATATGAATGTTTAACGCACTGCTGAAAATGATGAATATCTAAAAATGTTATGCACCAAGAAATTTGTATTTTATTATACACTGTTGCGTGTTGTTAAATATAATGTATTTGTTTACAGTGAAAACTAAACTTTTAAAAGGGAGTGTTCTCATGTCTGACAGCTTATATAAAATACTATAATAAAACTGATTTTCTCAAGAATTCTATTACTAAAGAAATAAACGACAAGCCATTCTCTCTTTTTTATGTTTTCATTTGGTGTTGCTTATTAATGATACTCAACATGAAATTAGAAGCAATCAGCTTATTTTTCTTACTTCTACACAATTCATGTAATTATGACCCTTTATTTTGTGGTTCAATTTTGCCTACAATGGAAACTTTAGAAATGTCGTATTACAAAGGCAAATGTATTATCAAGGTTAATTCTGACAAGATAGGGTTCACTGACAAGATGTCAGTGGACAGGCCTAACAACAGACCACAGTAAAGCCCTAGAGCTACTGTCACCATTTGCTTTATATATATCTTCTTAATTTACTACAGCTGAAAATGCCTTAAAATCATGCTATAATCAAGATATGGAAATACAGAAGGGTGTACTGTATTCCTAGACTGTAATTATCATATCCACTGTCACTTTACGACACAGATTTCAAAATGCATTTGCAAAGGAAAAGCAAGCATAAACATAATCCCCTGCAGTCACATTTATACCTAGCATTAATTAAAATGAAGTCTGACAGCATTTCACACTACAAAACACACATCTGTTTTGTTGAAATGCAATTCTTCTCCAAACTGACAAGTAGATATTGAAAACAGTTAATGATGGCAAAAGGAAGAAAGGGGAAAAAACAATTAAAAATAACCAAAAAAGAGACACCAAAAAATAAAATCTTTTTTCTACAAACAGTATTTAAAATTTTATTTTTGTATTACACAGATAACAGAACAAAGGGGTACAAAAGTGTAATTATTTTAATAAGAAATGGCATTTGACACTGTTAAAAGACCTCAGAATCACCATCATTAGCTTAAGACTATATACGTAAAGGTTAGAAATACAACACTGAAATTAGAAGAATACTAGTTATATAAATATTTCACAGAGTACATGTGCAACTGTTTATTTAGGTCATGCAAACTACATATCTTATTACTTACAAAGCAGTACATTCTGATATTTTTTTCAACATAAGCATTCAAACAAAATATTTTGGGGGGCAGAAATATTGGGTTATTATGTTAATATTTTTACACAAAAAAGTGTAAGGCTGTTCTTTATACATTTGTTTTGTATAACAGTTACTATATTAATACACAAAGCCCTTTTCACACATTATCTTATGTAACCATAAAAACATCAGAGTTTTTTTCTAGTCTTTTGCAAAATACCCAAGAGTAGACTTCAGTAGGATTTGCAAGCAAAATATGCTAACACAATCCCACTTTGGTAATAAAGTTTGAGAAGAAGCAAACACAGAGTTTTTAACGTGAATTGTTCTTCCCACTACTCAAACTCATCTGAAACTGAATCATCTGTCTGCGGCAATAAAGTCAGTGTGACAAGATCAGGAGATGCTAATGCAGTCTGTGCATATATTAGAGATGTGAAGTTGAAAGGAGCTTGACCTCCAATAAAAAAATGCTATTTTACAAATTTAGTTCCAGTCAGTAATGTGCAATGTTGATCTTTTTTAATGGAATCTGTTCTAATGAAAAGTCAACATTTAGCCATGCATTCACACTCTTTATGCCCAAACTATGCAGAAACTACCTTCTCTGAACTTAGAGATCAAGAATCAGCTAAGCACTAGTTAATATGGTCCTGATTTGGATTCAGGTCACAGATTGAAATGCTCTACCATGGAAAGCCAGGGAAGCATAAAAATTACAGTCAAAACCCTGCTAAACAAATGTATTGCATTTTAATAGTGTAGCATAAATAAACTAAACACACAAACTTCAACAAAAACATATCAACAGATACTAAAGGAAAATAAAGCATGAACAAATGCATTTTGTGCAGGAAGGATTATGCCCCTTTCAGCTCCCCACATAGGGACTTTGCTCTACATCCCGCTAATCTCTCTCTCTCTATATATATATATATATGTGTGTGTGTGTGTGTGTATGTGGGTGTGTAGGTATATATATATGCATATATATCCATGTGTGTGTGTGTGTGTGTGTGTGTGTGTGTGTGTGTGTGTGTGTGTGTGTGTGTGTATATGTATATATATATATATATATATATATATATATATATATATATATAGGTTCCCTATTACGCAATCGAAGACACTGTTCTTTGAACACGTAATAGTCAAATCGAAAACATCGCAAACACTAAACTGCGAATGGCCACGTACACAAATTTTTCCCTAGGGAAAAAATTCAGTTGACCGTTATCGCGGTTTGCCCTGTTCCCCAATGTTGAGTGATCTCTTTCATATGGGAATTCACTGGCCTATCACTCCACAACATTGACTGCATCAGAGTTACCACAATTTCCTGTTCCTTTCCTTGCTGTGCAAGTCCAGCTGAACTTCTGCACTGGCTTCCTGCTGAAGGCTCCAAAGTATCTTCATGTGGCAACTGATCAGAAGCTTGCCATTCCACCTGTTTTTCCTTAATTTGGGGACTCACTGTTCTATCATGCTGTGAAATTACCAGATTAGGATTTTCTGCACTACATCCTTCAACTTGAAGGAAATCCATAACTTCATTACTAATCCTCTTTTCTACTTTCCTCTTTTGTTTTCTTATTTTTGTATTGTAAAATTTTCCATATCCAGATGCCTTTGCCTGCATTTCTCTTCAAATATGTTTGGTGCTGCTTTTCTTTGTATTGATTGATTTTGCTTTCTCCTTTGCATAAATATTGCACCATATTAAATCTGTTTTTCTTTCTCATGTCAATATTTCTTCTTCAGATGTCTCCTTCTCCACCTATTTCTCCTTATTTTTGGGACCCATTGTTCCATCATGCTGTGACATGACCTGTGTTAAGACTTTTTGCACTAAATCCTGCACTTTGCAGCTATTCCATAACTTCAGCTTCTATTTTTTTAACTTCTACTTTACTAATCTTCTGTCCCCTTTGCGATCTTATTCTTTGTACTGTGAAATTTTCCATATCTGAGTGCCTTTGCCTGTATTTCTCTTCAAACATCTTTGGAGCTGCTTTTTTGTATTTATTAGTTTGGCTTCCTTCTTTGCATAAATATTATATCATATCACATCTCTCTTTCTTTCCCATGCCTGTTTCAAAAACATATTGGTTTTGTTGTTTATATTTTTCCACTTTCTCAGTCACTTCTTTTTCCAAAGGGCCCAATGATTCCTGGTCTGTATAATGTTTTTCATGGATCTGTTGTATTAGGTTCATAGGTTATAGGCAGATACAAGGCTATCTGCCTGAGGGCATTTATAAGCCTAGCCAGAGTGTGTCGGCTTTCACCGCCCCATTGATTAATTAACTAAGCCTCTGTCAAGCAGAGCCAATGAAGTGATCCCAGGGGTGTATTTTCTGTTACCCATCCACTCGTCAAGGTTTCTCTTGAAGAGTGTTAGTGAGGGGCTCTGCCTAATATAGATAGGAATTTTGTTCCAAAGCATGGGAAGTCTCTGTGACAGGAATCTATCCCTCCAGCAAGTTCTATTTATTGCTGTAGTGAGGTTTAGCTCACTAGAGCGCATGGCTCACAGTGACTTGGATTTCTTTAGGTGGAGCATGTCCATCAATTCTGAGTTGGACATAGCTTTGTAAGTCAGGCAGAGATCACCTCTGAGTAAGCAATATGCCACTGAGTACAGACGGAGTTTTTTCAGTCGGTCTGCATAGGACATATGTTTGAGGCCAGTAATCATCTTGGTGAGGTACTTTTGTGGTCTTTCCAGCTGTGGGAAGTGTCTTGTGAGGTACATCCCAAATGGGGCATTGTACTCTATGATGGGTCTGATGAGTGACGAGTAGAGGGGCACTATAATGTCTTTATTTCTAGATGCGGACCCTTTAGTAATTAGATGGGCCACATAGAAGGATTTCCTAACTACTTTGGCAATATGATTGTCAAAGGAGAGATTACTATCTACCTGGGTCCCCATATCTCTTATTACCTCTTCTGTATTAAGGGGGCTGCCACCTATGTGGTAATTAGTGGGTGTTTTGTTTTTCCCAAATGGGATGACTATGCATTTTTTTGGCATTTAGCTTGAGGCCATGACTTTGACACCAGGTGTCTGTCTCAGTAAGGCCTTTTTGAAGGCTGTCCGTGTCAGCCGGAGAGTCAATTATGGCTCCCAGTTTGCAGTCATCGACGAACTTGGTTAGCCATAGTCCTCCTGTGTTTGCCTGTACTTCTGAGAAGTATATGCCAAACAGTTAACAGATTAATGAACACAAATTTGCATTTGAATCTTTTGACAGTTTTTCTTGTGCAAGTATTTTTCTTTCCTCTAATTTCTCTCTTTATCTTTTTGAATATCTTCTGTCTGGACATTCTGGGCTTCTTGCATAATAGTAACAATATATACTTCCTTTCTTATGGGTTTATTCCTTTTTTAATTTCTCCAAATCTTCTGTGTTTCTAATACCATGATGGGAATGGACCTCATTCCTAAGTCAAAGTATGATTAAAGTTCATAAAATTAGTATTGTTTTGATCTTTGATGTCAGCCAAAAGTGCTCTTTGCAGCACCCGCAATCTGCCCAGTAATGACTCCTTCTGCAATTTATATGGGCTTACATGTATTGGTAACATATCTAAATACGATTGTAGATTCTTTTTTATAAGATCCATTGCTCCTACTACTATTGGAACTGTCTATTTCTTCCACATTGTTCTTTCAAGTTTCTGCCTGCAGATCCTGATATTTTATGACTTTGTGTCTCTCTGTACGCAAGACAATGTAGTCACTGGGTGTGGCAATTTCAGTTATCAGTGCTACTTTTGTCTTCTTTTCTTGGACCACTATATCTGATTTTCTAGCATTTGTCTTTTGAACTGTTGATAATGGGTGATAGTAAACTTCATCATATTCTGTGATGCTTTGTGGCTCATGTTACCAGTGTTTTTCAGCCACTTCATTACCATAATATTTGCACAATCCCCAGTGCGACAGTCTTACCACATTCTTACGCCTTTAAGTATACAGTCCTTCTGCCATTAGTATGTCACAACCAGCAACAAGGTGTGCGACTGTTTCTAATTCGGTTTTACAAAACCTACATTTATCTGTTTCTCCCACATGTTCAATGGACTTTGTAAACCAGCATGTACATAGTCCACTATCTTGGGCTGCCAATATTAACCTTAGATCTCTTGGTTTGAATTTGCCTCTCCTTAACCATTCCTGCATTTGTTCCTGATCAACATGAGGTAATTCCAGAAGTTTTCTATACTTGCAACTATATTTATGCATTTTACACATTTCTTACCTTCTCATCTGGTCCTTCACCTTATATTCTTTCTTTTGTTTTTTGGCACATTCAGTTGCTGCTTGATTTTTATCTACTTCTGGTTTGATTTCCATTCCTACTTGATGCCGATATGCTTCTGCTAGATTAAGCAGTGACACCATCTTAGATTTATTCTCTTCATGTTTCAAAACTTTCACTATGTTTGGGTCTTGTGAGGTCAGCAGATATGTGTGGAGTCCCATGATTACAGATCTATACATATAATCAATTTCAAAGACGCCACCCCCTCCTTTGGAATGGAGAATATATAATCTTGGTATGCACAGATTTTTATAAATCATTTGGTGAGCATGAAACATCCTTCTTGTTTTCCTATCTAATCTATCCAACATGTTTTGGGGCCAGTCATTCACTACAAAACTGTTAAGTTAGTACAGGAAGAGCAAATTGGTTTATAGCTTGGATTTTGTTCCTAGGTGTCAATGCTGTTTTCAGGATTAATTTAAGTCTTCTAAAGTATTCCTTATTAAGTTTTATTCGCATTTGTTCATGTCTTATTGTTGATCCTTCATCAGTTCCCAAATATGTATACACTCCCTCTTGCTCAAGTTCTTTTATATCACATTCTTGTCCTAAACTGATGTTTTCCTGCTTTAAATGTTGCTTTTGTACATTTATCAAGACCAAATGACATTCTTATATCATCTGACAAAGTTTTGACAGCTTACAGTTGTACTTTCAGTTCCTCTTCTGAGTTTTTAATTATCAACAAAGAGAAGATGATAAGTCTTTACACTTTGTTGTTTTCTAGGAGCTAAATTATAGCCATGGCCTAAGTTGTTAAGTAGACAGCTTAATGGGTTAAGGGCAAGGCAGAATAGCAGCTGTGACAGACAGTCACCCTGGAATATCCCCATATGAATTTTTATCCTTGGGGTAATAATTTGTCCTTTATCATGACTTAATTGCAAGGTGGTCTGCCACTGTTTCTTGGTCACTGTAATGTAGTCAGTCAGTGTATCTCTGTGGGCTCTTATATGTACATGCATGCAGATGCACTTAATGTGTTTATACATAACTTGCTAAACCAGATTAAGCACAGCGAACATATAGTTATTAGCAATAAGCAGTAATTTATAGAAAACTAAAACTAAGCAGCATTCATGGGATCATTGGTAAGTACTAGGCAATCTGTTTGTAGACCATTACAAGCCTAGCCAAAAACCTTATTCAAAGGTTAATTCTAGCCTCAAGGAGGACAATACAAGACAGATTTGATGAGAATTTAAGGCTGGCCATCCAATTTTCTAGGTTTACTTTGAAGGTGGCAAGGCTGCTACTCTGCTTGACATGTAATGGAAGTTTGTTCCAGAAGAAAGGGATTTAATGAGATAATGTATCATACCTACATCTCATGTTCATCTACTGATGAAGTTTTAGTTCCTTTAACTCTGTATTTGAGGTACCATTTGTTCTGTGATGGAATATGATGTCAAAGAGGGTTGGATCTTTCATATCTTGAAGGGCTAGATGCAAATCTCCATGGAGGAGTCTCTAAGAGACTGGATGCAGAGAGTGAGCTACCAGTCAGTACTGATATCTAAGATTTTTGAGGCCATGGATTTTTTTAGTCACAAATCTCTGGGGTCTCTCAAGTTAAGTGATATGTTCAGACAAACGCATATTCAATAATGGTCTGATGAGATACAAATAAATGGGAATTAAGACTTATCTGAATATAGTGGAGTGGCCTTTGGAAATATGATGAGCCAGATAGAAGATTTTGCTAACTACTGTGGATACATGACAGTTGAACAATAAGGAATTATTAGCTACAATACCTTAGTTCCTTACAACATTGTTTGATTGGAGAGGTGTGTTACCTATATGGCATATGAAAATGTTTTGTTTACCAAAATGAACTATTCTACATTTCTTCATATTTAATTTGATAACATTGTCTTTGCACCAGTTGTTGTCATGGTCTAACCCATGTTGTAGAAACTGGGAATCAGTAGAAGATCAGTTAAGTTAATAACACTCAACTTACAGTCATCTGCAAAACTTAGGTAACCATAGGTCAAAAGTGTTGGCCTAAGAGTCTCAGAAGTAATATCATACAGTAGAGTGTACAATTGAGAACCCTGTGATACACCACTGGTAAATTTTTACTTTCACAAGTGGCACAAGTAACTCTGACCACATGGGTTCTTTCAGACAACCAGAAGTTGCACAAGTAACTCTGACCACATGGGTTCTTTTACACAACCAGTTAGCTATCCATCATCTAATATAAGGATTTATATTCAGATTTACAGGTTTGTCAATTATGCATTTATGGGGAATAGTATTAAAGGCCTTACTCAGGTCCAAACATGCCATATGTACTGCATAACCACTATCCACTGGTTTTGGTTACTTTTTTAAGGATATGAATGAGCTTAAAAAGGAAGGACCTTCCTGTGATAAAGCCAAATTGGTGAGAGTCCAGTGCTAACAGATTTTCAACATCCAGATTAATGACGCTGGAGATAAAACGTTCTATACTTAGTCTTCACATATCAGACTAGTGAGACAAATAGATCTATAGTTATCAGTGTATGTATTTGGGCCATCCTTGCTTAACAACATTCTAATGGCTGTTTTCCAGGCTTCAGGACTGTAACAGTGGAGAGGCATAGATTAAAGTGGTTAGGCTGAGGTTCATTTAGGTCATATTTGGCACTGATAATCACGCAACCTGGTATACTATCAAGATTCATGGATGAGGTTTTCTTAGCTTTAAAAAGGCCTAAGAGAAATTGCTCCACAGTAATCCAATGGGGGTGGCTAGGTCTGTGGAATCTGTTGAACAGCTATAACTGTGAATGGAGTAAAAATTGCCATAAATTTGTCAGCTAGGATATTAACTACTTAGCTACTTCCTTTGTGTCAGAATGGGCAGTATTATTCTGGCATAGCTCTGAACATTGTTGGATGTTAGTTCTTTACTTACCGACATAGTTAAAGAAAGATTGGAGGTTATTTTTTAGTGGCTGTTTTAAGTTCATATTCATCTCTGAGCTTTCTAATGTTTCCCTTAATCTCTTTACTGGTGTGTGATCTTAATGTAGGTAGTATGTGACCTCAAAAAACATTAAGAAATTTCTTTATCTTGTTATATAATTCATTTCTATGGTTATTACAACACACTTGTTTGTATTCAAATTTGTCGCTATATTTGGTGCAGGTAAGGACTTTCTTAGCAATATAACTGCTTAAATGTGAGTAAAAGTCAAAGGCATAGGTGGCAGCTTTAGCAATGGGATCCATCAGAGCAAGAGGACAACAGCAGAATTTATTTATGTCATTAAGTAACTGAAGAAGATCATTTTTAGCAATGTAAAGACTTCATAACAAAATGTTTCAGTGCTACAGCTGTTTTATGATTATACCTTTATACAGTACTACTAAAGAAATCAGTGCTTACATTCAGTTATCAATAACTTGGCATTGTTTTTAACACCTTTACTGAATTATCACTTAAGACATAGACACACATTTCTATAAAACAAGACATACCAACATGCTCACAGATACAAACATTATACAAGGCATATATTCTTTTGCATAATTATCATCAATCCAACATTACATAAATTAGGCAAACAGCAACAAGGAGAAAATCAGTCCCAATGTAGAAAAAAGCAGGTTAAATACTTGAGCAACAACAGTGGGACAACCATGGCAAAGCACATATATTTAATAAACAATAAGCAGTAAACAGGCAAGCGCTTTCGGAGATGCCTCCTTCATCCTATCAATACAAAAAATATAAAACCAGTCTGCATATAAATACACTTGAAAAAACAATTACATTTATTAATTTAATTAATTTATTTAACCAATTAATATTTTCTAGCCTTTAAAATAGGTTTTAATGGTATAAAACCATTTAAGCCTGGTGGAACATCAGCTCTCAAACCAGCTATCCAGTGGGTTTCTTTAACTTCTGTGGCATTCTTGTATCACCACCTCTAGGTGCAGGAGTGGAAATATCCAAAGCCATAAATTTAAAATCATGCTGTGGAAATTCATTTGAGCTACTGCACTTCTTTGCACATTTGTCCGTATATCACCCTTATGCTGTAAAATACGTTCCTTTAACATTCTATTGGTTTTACCAACATAAAAAGAAATGCATTCTGAACAGATTGCTATATAAATCACATTTTTAATATAACAGCATACATAGTGTGAACACTTATATATCCTTTTAGTAACAGGATGCTCAAACACATTATCAGTCTTAATATACCTGCATGCCTTACATCTTTTGCATGGATATGTACCTGATTTCTACTATATAATTTACCTAAGTTATTCTTATCACCAGGTCATGGTCTATAACATAACAGACTCTTTAAGTTACGATTTCTCTTGTAGCTGAAGTTTGGCACATCACCTACTATATTTTTCATCCTGTCATCAGACAGTAATATCTTCCAGTTATTTTGCATTATATTATTTATATATTTAAAATCAGTACTAAAAGTAAAGGGTATCCTAATCTTACATATCTTTCTCTGTCCCTTATTAAATGAATCTCCAGTATTCTTTGAATACCAAGGTCTACCTTTCCGTCTCTCATGGACTTAACCCTTTCTGATGCTTCCCTAACTTCCTTACTTTTGTAACCACGTTCTAACAAACTATTCTCTGTTACATTTATATGATGTAAAAAAAATCACTTTCCTTACTATAAAGTTGGGAAGTTCTCAGAAGCTGATTACCCATGACAGTCTTAAAAATATGGTGGGGGTGCATGCTACCCCTATCCAATAGAGCATTTTTCCAGCATGACTTATGGTATAACAAAGTGCCTATTTTATCCCCTTCATCCACTTTTAATAAAATATCAAAAAATTCTTTAAAATCTACTGATGAATGCACAGTAAATCTTAAAAATGTGGTGGTTGTCTCTAAATAGTTAACAAAAGCATCCAATTGTTGCGTATCCCCTTTCCACAAAAAAAGACATCATCCACAAATCTGCGATATAAACCCATATGTACTAGCCATGTATCTCATCTCCCATTCAGCTAGAACCAGGTTTGCATAGCTGTTAGCACAGGATGTGCCCATGGCAACACCCCAACGCTGTAAATAAAACTTCTGTTCAAAGGCAAACAGGTTGTTCCCAAGTACAATACTCAACAATCTGCATATTAAGTTCAACAAATTTTTTGCCCATATATGCTACTCTTTCATTGTTTCCTTGTAAATTACTTTTCTAATCTCTCTAACCAATCGTTTTTAAACTTCTCTGATTGACTCCTATGGTTACTGTACAATATTTTAAATCCCTACTAAGTATACCTTTTTTAAAAACAACTTCTGTTCTAGATATAACTAAAAACTCTACCAGAGCAGGTTTTTTACTTGGGATTCCCCTGTCCCTTTGCCTATACTCTGATACAAATCCCTGATAGGGAAGGCAGGCTCTAGCCTGCAGTCAAAATGTCTTCTTGGCGTCTTCCCATTCTATTACCTTTTCCATTCTAGCTATTTACTCCCAATACATTGGTTCCTTTGCCAGTTTTTTTCCAGTAAATTCCAGCCCCCTCTTTCCTATTTTCTACCCCTAATTGCAGTAATCCCTATTGGCAAAATCTCCTTTCTCCATTCTTGTGTTGGCTTAGTTCTAGGAATATTTTCTGCTTCTTTATGAACACAATATTCTGTATGGCTGTTGCTATTCTCCTTAAGGATCTGCATCCAAAATCCTAGTCTCTCCTTACTTCTTGAATTTCCTCCCTGCTTCATCATCATCATCCCTTTCACCTTAAATTATACTTTTCTGCTTCTGCTGTGTATATGAGCCTTAACTATGTAGCTCTAAAATACTTTTTCAAATCAGGTAATCCTAAACCAACTTGCTCTGTTGGAAGTATCAGCTTATCCCACTTGATCCTTGCCCTCTTCTCCTCCCGGATAAAAATCCATCAACTCTTCATTAATTACTGTCCACAAAGTCTTCTCTAATTAACTAAAAGGACTACAAATATTTTCATTGCATGTGTCTTGCTGTCTATATCCATAAAAAGAGCTCCAAGTGTATTAGTTTTTAAATTATCTTTTGTTTAGTCTCTTTCCACATATCCTTAGCTGCTATAACTGAATCCTTTTAATCCATATGCCTAAGCACTTCATTTTATCATGGCCCCATAAATGTTGGTATTGCTGAACCATTTCATGTGTGGGTGCCTTGTTTGCAGCTATAGCCCTTGTTTTATCTTCATTATTGTTATTTCCTGAAAAGTCTTGAAGCTGTCTTAAACATTTCACAACACTGAGATGTCCTTTTCTGGTTTTATCAGGTACAAAATAATATCTGCAAATAAAGCCAACTTTTCTTGATTACCATACCAGTTATATCCTTGAATTTCTGAGTCCATTATTTTCTTTGCCAATGGCTCTAAAAATAACATAAATGGCAAAGGCAAAGAGGACACCCTTGCATGGTTCTTCTGTTCAGACATAATTTATCAGAGAGTTACCATCCCACTTTAAGTTTTGCCTCTGATACCTCATATATCCTCCTAATTAACCTTCCATTGCCCTACTTATAAAATCACAGCTTACTCTGTAGAATGCTTTCTCTGCATTAAGACCCACCAACAACAGTGACATATTCTTACATTCTTTTTCCCTCTGAAACATCATGGTTCTATTAATGCTGTCAGATGTTTGTATCCCCTCCACAAACCACACTGATTCATATCTATCAATTTTGGCAACACCTGTATCATTCGTTTAGTGAATACAGACATAAACACTTTATAATCATGGTTTAAAATTGAAATGGGCCTATATAAAGCTGGGTCTGATGGATCTTTACCATCCTTAGGTATTACAGCCACCAAAGCTTTCCAGGATGTTGGTGTTCCCCTCCTTTTAAAATACTGTTAAACAAAACCTTCCAAATCTTTATAACTTTCTTCCCTCCTAGATTCAAAACTTCTACAGGAATATCATCTATTGCTGGAGACTTTCCTGTAGCTTGATTATATGTCACCATTTTTATCTCATGTCCCCCTATCTTAAGTCTTAACTGTGAGCCTCATCTACCTCTAACTTTGGCATACTTAAGTCTTGCATTAATATGTCCATTTGTGCTCATTCTTGATTTCCATATGCCACTGCTTTACACAAATGTTCATAAAATTTCCAAAATATGTCTAATATCTCTCCAGGATCTCTGGTTATTTTCATGTTATAGGTTCCCTCAGTTTGGCAACAAACCTTTCTACTTTCTATTGCATATGTTGATGTGCTCAACGTTTTTGTGCTCTGGAGTTATATAAAAAAACAGTTGTATAACATCAGTCTTTCTAAACTCATGTATATTATCCAGGTACTCCCTTATTTTCTCTTCCTGTCTTGTGAGATTTCCAATATTCTGCAATACATTAACCCTAGTAAGGCCCTGTAAATAATTCTTGTTACTTCTTAATCATATCTCTTTTTCTTTTATTTGTACCCTATTTTTAAACTCCACTTTTATTTTAGCCAACTCAATAGCTACAACTTCTGGAGATATTTACATCGTCCCTAATAACTCTCAAGTAATTTCCACTACCTGTGCCTTAAGCTCCTCTCTTTTTAACAAGTAGGTGGGGAAGCACCAGTGTCTCATTTTTACTTCATTACTCTGCATTTTTATATTAGTCTTTACTGGTGCATAATCTGAAATAGGTATTTGGATGTGTGTCTAAGCTTTTACTTAATGCACATGTTCCCATGAAATATAATTTCTGTCTAATCTAGCCCAATTATTGAACTTTGGAGAATATTGTGTAAATTCTCTCTGAGTTCCTACTGCTGAATTCATTTCTGCCATACCAAATATTTTTATAAATTTCTTCAAAAATCTACCTCTTTTGTTACACTTTCCCTTCTAGGTCCCCCAGAACTGTTAAAATTAATTCCAGCCCACACTAGTAAGCAATATTCCCTACTGAAGGCTAATTATTTCTCAAAACAAATTCTTAAGCACGGGAATAGCAGTTTTAGATGGAATATAAATACATGCCAGCATAATCCTCCTCCCTTTCTGGAAGCCACTTACTACTCACAAATCTGTCATTACTACTTTCTTCTCTCTTCTATCACTATTGGAGCTCCTCTAGCAATTACTATAAGTAGTCCTCTTTTCCTTTGTCCCTGATATTCTGCTGAATAGCCATCCTAAAATCAATTCTTTATCAAATTCAAAAGCTCACTTCTTTCCAAATGTGCCTCTTGTACCATTGCTATTTGCAGTCTGCATTTTTTAATATAATTCAATACTCTTATCTTTTTTATCTATGCATGTGAGGGCATTCATGTTCCAAAATAATATGGATAGTGTAGCCATTATGATAAAAAGATATTATTCCACCTATTATATGTAATAGCTTTTTTAAATATCTATTTCCAGATTTTATGTTACATGTGCCTATTAATGTTTGGCATGTTGATCCTTCATACAGTTGTTTCTTGTCCTCTCCATTTTAACCTATATCACATTTTACAACACTTTTTGTTTTAATGAAAACACTCAAACAAAAATAAACACACTCCAGAGTATCCCATAACCTATTAACTTAAAACAAACACACAAAACTATATACATGAAGTTAATCCCCCTAACAGGAACACTTGTCTCAAATCAAGAGCTGCATCCACATGCATTACCAAACCTAAAATCAAGCTTATACATACTAAGGCACATGTTTCAACCTGTGCTCCTAGTTACACTAATTGATGTCTGTTCTTGATTTATCTTTATTTCCCTCCAAGATGTGAATAAATGGCTTACATGCTTTCAGAAAACATTAACATTTAGCCTTAAGAAAAAGTGCACTGGCTATGTTTAAATAAAAATAAATTATACACTGTTCTAGTAAATGCATTGAAGTACTTAGGCACCAGGAAAGCATCTATTTCTTATTCATCTTCAATAATTTTATTTTTTTTTTCATTAAACTTCTTGCTCTTGTACCTTTTAATTTTATATTTCACCCAGCACACAATGTCCAGAACTCTTGAAATGTATTGCCTTCATCTATAGTCAGTTTGTCTCCATGGAAACATAAGAACAGAATGTACAGCTGCCCTCAGCTGCAGACTTCTCAACTTACATTTATCATTTATTTGCTGATGGTAAAACATTCATTACATGCACAGTTCTCTCTTATCTCTGAAGCCTCCTGCTTACACAAATAATTTGTTATTAGATTAAACTAAAGGCATTAATCCGGACATTTAACTATGCAACAGTAAGAGAAAGCATCTCCACTGTACAAATAATATATTCAGTACACTTCCCTATCCCATCCCAACAGCCCAAAGCCTCTGCTTACCAACTTAAACATGCTTTTGTTCAGCCTTTCTTCTCTTTCTACATTATAATGCCTATACTTCTTAAAAGTAAAAAAAAGGAAAAAAGTACTTGTTTACTTTAGTATCTTTATCATATACAACAATCATTAAAAATGCTTTACTATATAATGTACAATTTGTACGATTAAATGTTTTCTGCAAATACTATTAAGAACAAAAAGTGTTTTACTTATAGTTACTTTCTTTTTTGTCTTTTAGTGTCCTACCAAACACTAACAACATGAAGTGGGGGTATATACACTTCAGTCCCACACAAGTTTAACAAAGTTACCTAAAGTCCAATCTTTCTCAGGCACTTTTTCTTGTAAAGCCTTATTTCACAAATGTGATTAATGCTTTACATTTAGTCACTACCTGCTGTGTTGTTTAGTCTTCAATCTGTTCACCTCCATCTCCCAACCCCAAACTCTGGTTCAAGCCCATGGTTCTTCTGATCCTTCTAGTCAACTCTTGTACTTTTTTATGTCTCTCAAGCATTTCTTTTGGAACAGTGGAAAATGTTTTGTTGGCAAAATATCTCTATGAGCTTTATTATCAGAAGAATGAGAAGTGGAACCCCTTCTGTTTGATGTTTGACCTCACTTTTTTGGACAAACTTTTGTATTTGCCCCTTACCTTGTTCTGCATCAAAAAATTACTTTAATCCACAGAAAAATAAATATTTTGAAGACAGCTGGATATAACAGGTTGAATCTCACACCTACCTCTCAACATTCACTGACTGCTGGGATAAAATTGTTTCTTTTCTACCTGGTGTACAGTGAATAATCATTTTCTATGAACAGTCTACTGTCTCCAATTTTTAATACTTAGCCATTCTGCCACAATTTTGTCAGGATCAGCTCTTTCTGCTGGTGTGATTGCATATTTAACAATACATGTCTTGACTACTTCCTCCTGGCTAGGTTTGGAGCATTCACACAATGTGCCCCTTCAATTAACAAATCATTCTGTGAAATACCAGTCCAGTTGCATATCTGTACTTTTATAAAATTAATACAGTCTGTTCCTTCCAGTTTCCCTGGTACAGTAGAAAATTACAGGCTTTCTCTATATACTCTGTCCTCTAACTCTACCATTTTAAACAGCTCTTCTTGAGCAATATCATACTCAGCCAGCCTTTTCTTCATTTCAGTGCCTGATTTTTGTAGTTTTATCAGTTCATATGACTAGATTTAAAATTATTTGTGAGGAAAAAGAATCTTGAATTGACGTTTGCCAATAATGGAATGGAATGGAACAAGGGGTGGTATAAGAAAGAAAAGCATTTTCAACCCCCCCATTACATCCACAACTCATTTTTTTGAAAATTTGGTAGAAAAAGAGTTAAGGAATGGAATACAACACAACAGAATTTGTTCCAATCTCCCCTTTGAAAGAGAAATAATTGCTTCAGGAATTAGCAGGTAATAGTTACCTGAGGGTGATGAAATCGGACAGAAGGGGAGGAACAGTACTTATGGATATTATGACATATGTAGCTAAAATGATGGAGAATTTGAGTGATGAAAACAAATATTCCAGGGTTTCTAAGAACAAAATCAAAGTTGCTTATAAGAAAATAGACTTTGTGTTGAAAGAGCTGCTAGAATAGGGAATGGTTAACATAGAGACTTATGAATATTTAACAATAGAAAAGCCTATAGTACCATCTATTTTGGGCATACCTAAGACAAACAAGTATATAGATGATCCACCTTTAAGACCAATTGTGGCTGCTAATGGGTCTAAGACCTGCCGCCTAGCAAAGTTCTTAGATTTTAAATTGAAGAAGACTTGGAAGGAACAGGAAGGTATATTAAAGGATTAGTGGGATTTTCTTGAAAGCATTAAGTTATAGATACATATTGAAAAAAAAATATTTTTGCAACTATTGATATAGTAGATCTTTTTCCAGTAATCCCTCACAACACAGGGCTAGGGTGGTTAGAAGAAGCCCTGTTAAGTAAAGGAGGGCTCACTGGCATGTAATTCATGGTATATCTTGACCTGATGGAATTAGTGTTAAAAATAATTTTACTTACTTTGAAGGAGAATTTTATAGACAAGAAAGTGGGGTAGTTATAGGGACCTCTTGTGCCCCAATATATACTAACATTATATTAAATATGTGGGAACAGAAATTTATTTACAACTCCAAATATTTTGAATGTTGGAAATTACATAAGAGGTACCTGGATGATATATGCATTTCTGGATAGACACAGAAGACAAGTTAATTGAATTTATTGCATATATTAATAGTACCACTAACTTTTTAAGATTTAACCACAAAATAACATATGACAGTATGAACTAGTTGGATGTCAATATACACAAAAATAATGTGACTAAAAGTTTTAAATCTACAGTAAATAGGAAGAGTACATTCTTCAGCTCTTATTTATACCTTACTAGTGCCCATCCATATAAACAAAAATGAAGTATAGTAAAAGGCCAGCATGTCAGAGTTTGAAAAATGACCACAGATGAACAAGATTTTATTAAAGAGTGTGAAACCCTGAAAGAGATGTTCTAAAATAGAAAATATCCACAGGATATGTTAGAAGAGGTTATTAAAGAAGTAAAAGATGATACAAATGACAGGTCTGCTCCGCTTTTAGGAAAACACATGAATCTGAGTAATGGGAGCAATAGTGAAGGTAAGGAAGGTAGCAACAGTAATAAGAATGAATTTAAGGGATCATTTGTTACTAATCTCAATGGAGATTCTGGGATTATAAAAAATACTATAACCACAGAATGGAATAGATTTGCTAAGCTTTCAGACTTGGAATGCAGTTTTAAGGCACCTCTTAAGTTTGTATTTAGAAAATGGTACAGTATCAAAGACATTCTTAAACAAAAGAATACCACAATAGGTATGGAAACAGAAAAAAGGTAGGCACTTGTAAATGTGGAACCTGCGCCCGATGTCTCTATATTAAAAATAAGGAGTTTATTTATATTAAATGTAGGGATACTCACATTAGAGGCAAGAAGTATAGTAATTGTAATCGTGCTGGAGAAATATATATTGCCCTACGTGATGAGTGTGAGGCATTTTATATAGAGAAGATTGAGCACAGGCTAAAAAGGAGAATATATGAACACGCTTATGCTATTAGGTCTAAGGATGAGAAAACTGCCTTATACAAACATACCCTTAGTTGTAAATAACAAACTGCCAGAAAACCACAAACTGAAGAAAAACAGACCAGAAGGCAGGAAATGTGAATACTGCAATGGGGAACAAAAAGTAAAAGCGCTAATTTTATATGTGTTTTGATTAAATAAAGTATGTTTTCCACAGATAAACAGACTTAGAATATTGGATTTTACATTTTTTGTACCCACTGGAGTATTCACATTTTCTGCCTTCCGGTGTAATACCCTTAGTTGTAGATTATCTAAGTTTACATTTTTTGTATTAGAAGAAGTACCCATAGACCCTAGAGGTGGGCCATGGGAAACAAAGATTGATAAAAGAGGTATATTGGCAACACATTCTGGAAGCTAATGAATCACCTGGCTTGAATGAAAATGTTTCCCTAGCCCCAGTTTTAAAATTGAGGACAGCTGGGTTGTAATGAGCCATCTCCTATGAAGTTAATATATTTTTGTATACTTAAGAGTGTTTTAACAGTGTAAATTAATGTAAAAAGTTTTGTTATGACTTTTGGATATTAGATGGCACATTTGGTTTGTGGGCTGTCTGTCTTTGTGAGCCATTTTGGGACAGTCTGGGTCACCTCCTGTGAGAGTTGAACACTGGACTTCATTTTTGTGGGGTAAAAACCTTGACCTTTAGGCTCATCTCTCTCATTACATTTTTAAGTGAATTTAACATTTCAGAATGTTTTACAAAGCTTTTAACAATGTTTTTACATATTAACAGTTTTAAGTTATTTTATACTCACTAACAAGTATTTTAGTGGTTTTAGGTTATATGTTTGTATGATTTCAGTTTGTTTTAATTTAGAAATCAACAGTAATTAATGGAATTTGCATTAATTGATCAAGTATTATGGGAAAATTATTTAAGCAGTTTTAGAAGGTTTAAGCACTCATCTGATGAAGTCTTGGCATAAAAATGCTGTGAATCAGTTAAACGTTTATGTGTTTTTAAGTTTATGAATAAAAGTGACAATTATTCCTGGTTCTGGTTTGTCTGATTCTTCACAAGTGCCTTTAGTCAGGTTATCTGAATGGCTGTTTAAAGCTTCTTTCATTTTTTTCCAGCTGTTTGTTATTTGAGATGATGTACTACTTCAGTGTTTCATTTATTTTACTCAGCTCTGAGCACATTTCATTTATTTATTTTTTTCTAAATGACTGGAGACCATCTCTTGTACCAAATCTGGAGCTTGAACTGCTTTTTGCTGAACAGCTACAAGATGCTTTCTTATAGCAATAACCCACGCCTGGGTGTGGGTAATGCTGGATTTACCCACGGTTGGTGTGGTTTGGTCACGAGGGTGAAAAAAATAATTACTTTTCTTAAATAATGGCATTGTATAATGCCTCCTTGCTGCCCTTCCGCAGCTGTCTGGTATTCTGTGGCAGTTCTGATGTACTGCGCATGCCTACGCAGTACATCAGAGCTGTGGGCAAAAGCAACGGAGAAAGCAAGATCTCCGTTGCTTTTTACAAACTGTTTCACTATGTTAAATGGGTTTAACATAGTGAGACAGCTTTAAAAAAGCAACGGAGAATCTCCGTTGCTTTTTTAAAGCTGTCTCGCTATGTTAAACCCATTTAACATAGCGAGACAGTTTTGAAAAAAGCAACGGAGAAAGCAAGATCTCCGTTGCTTTTTACAAACTGTCTCGCTATGTTAAAGGAGTTTGACATAGCGAGACAGCTTTAAAAAAAGCAACGGAGAATCTCTGTTGCTTTTTTTAAAGCTGTCTCGCTATGTCAAACTCATTTAACATAGCGAGACAGTATGAAGCAATGGAGATCTTGCGTTCTCCGTTGCTTAAAAAAAGAGTTATAGTAATGGAAAAAGTCTGGGCGACCGGAACTTTTTTCCATTACTATAACTGACAAAGTAGCAACGAAGCTGCAAATATACCCAAACCTCCAGAAAGAGCAGCAAGCAAGAAGGAAACGACCACGGGGAGTATGCCAAGAATCACTATAAGGCACAAAATCACTGGAAACCATACAAGTCCAAGTCCAAAAATGAAATGCACAATGTTTATTTTAACGTCTCACAACAAACACGTTTTCGTTGCCCATGCAACTTCCTCAGAAAGCAATAACAAACAGACATACCCTGGTATTTTATATACAACAGTTAATGAATTAATATGAAAATTGATTGCCTGTTAAAGTCTTAAAGAAATAAATGAAAAAATCATGAACTTCTAAACCATAAATAATTTAAACATAAGTATGTTCTATTAATATTGGATAAAATTAATAAATTGTATTAACACAGTTTAAAACACAAATAAATATTATTCCATTGTGTTTGAAAATATAAAAACACATATAAAAATATTATAAACATAATTTATATATATATTATATAGTGTATGTTTTAATACAATCACAATATGTATACACAGTATTAGTGAGATGATTTAAATACACCAATACTTTTAAAACTGCCTTTTGTTGAATTACAACAATTCTGCTCTAAGCTTCAAATAAGGCATGATGGAAATAAGGTCATTAAGACCCGGAGCCTTATTTGAGGCTAGCAGTATCTGCCAGCATGTCTCCCTATGTGATAACCTGGCTTCCCAGTGTCCTCCCCTAGAGTTTTTTGGTACCGATTCCAGCACATAAAACATAAAAAAGGCAGATTGGCACACCAATGTGTGCTTATAAAGTGCATTAGTACTGCTTTTCTTATGAATCTCATAATAGTGTTCGTATATACGTCTCTTGAGCTGTCTTTCGGTCTTGCCTACATAAAATGCTTGGCAAGACCTGCAGACAGCCAAGTAGACTAAACCTGCAGAGTTACAATTATGGTATTTCTGTGAATAAATCTTCCTATTCCTACTTTCCAAATATAGGTGTTCCTGATTAATGACATGTTTGCACTGTTTACAATGCCCACAACGAAAAGTACCCGTTCTAAGTTGGTTAGAAGTACTTACATGTATATTTTGTTCCAAAAGATTTTTAATATTGAGTCCTCTTTTGTAAACAGTGTTGCATGTCATATCCTTAAGATTATTTAAATCTGTAAAGTCCTTAAAGGTCTCCATTTCTTTCTGGATGATATACCTAATGTGTCCTGCATCTTGACTAAAGGCAGTGACAAATGTCAGATTAGAACTTGTAAAATTGGAAGTGGAAGGAAAACTTTCCATGTGTGTATCAGTAGGCCCTCTACCCAGAATAGGAAAAAATCTAGTACCCCTAGCTAAACTAACCTCTTCCCAGATCGATTTTATTAGAGGTATGGGGTATCCCCTATCAATAAACAGCAAACTCAGTTTTTCACACTCAGTGCTGAAATACTGATCGTCCAAAGTCATGCGTGAAACCCTAACAAATTGTCCCTTGACAATGGACCTTTTTTGAAATTTGGGGTGGGAACTAGAGTAATGCAAATAGCTGTTGGCAAAAGAAGGCTTTCTGTATACCCGGGACCCAAAGCAGTTGGTATGTTTGTACAGGGTTACATCTAAATAATTAACTTCATGAACTGAAATTTGATAAGTAAATTTCAAAAATTCAGTAGTAGAATGCAAGTAATTGACAAATTCATCTATACATTGCTTCGGTCCTGTCCAGAAAATACAAATATCGTCCAGAAATCGGGTGTAGTGAGTCCAAAACTTGGAATACTCACTTTGTAAGACAAATTTATTTTCCCATACAGACAAAATCATGTCTGCATAGGTCGGAGCACAATTGGCCCCCATAGATACACCCGATATCTGTTGGAAGTATTCCCCACCAAAATACACATAGTTATATTTGAGAACCAGTTCCAATAAGTGCATAACTAACACCACATCATTGTTGGTAACACCTGCACATGCCCACAATGCCTCTTCCATCCAAGCCAAGCCTATTGTTGAGGGGATGACCGAAAAAAGGTCTACCACGTCTATAGTCACAAACAGTAGATCAGATCTATACAAATCACTGGTAATCCCACGTAGAAATTCCCAAGAATCCTTTAGGAGATGTTGTTGCTTGCCCCATAGCTGCTTTAATTTCCAATCCAAATATTTGGAGAGGTTATGGGTTTTAGACCCCTGAGCAGCTACAATAGGCCTCAAAGGAGGGTCCATGGCGTTTTTGTGGATTTTTGGCACTCCAAAGATGGTGGGAACTTTAGGATGTAAATTACTAAGAAAAGTATAAAGGTCCTGCTCGATAACCTCCTGATCCAGGAGATCCTTAATGACCATATCGATCTTCTTGTATGACATGTGTACCTCATTTAGGGAAACAATGGTGTATTTGGTCGTATCATTTAATATATCATGCATTTTTGCCTCATATATCATCTGTTCCATGATGACCGTACCACCCCCTTTGTCGGGTTGCATGATCCGGACAGATGTGTCACAACATAGCTCAGTGAGAAGGGCATTCTCTGCCTGTGTAAGATTAGAATGATTGTTAAACCTGCCCACTTGGCTACGTATTGTGTGAACAATCCTATTTTCCAGGTTACTGATTTGTGGATGTAACGGAGGGTTGTAGGTACTAGATTTTTTAAGCATAAGACAAGGGGCCATACTGTCAGATCCAAGAATGTGCTGAAGATTAAGCTTACGCATGAAAAGTTTAACATCAAGAATAGTATTGACCATATTGTAATTTCTGCTGGGTACAAACTTGAAACCCTTCGTGAACAGGGAAAACCAAAGTTCAGTTATAACTGTGTCACTGTAATTGTAAATATGGTATCCATTAAGTGTGTGTTTGGAAAAATTTCCAAGATCTGTAACCTCAATGTTCCCATATTTTACCATTCCTGATTCTGATCTCTTCTCCACCCCCTGTTTTTGCCCCCCCCGACAATCCGGGCAGAGCAGGGTGCTGGATAATGCTGTTGACCCTGTTGTTTGTAAGCCTGCTGGCGAAGACGTTCTGATCTCCTGGGAAAAAAATCAGGATCAGAATATGTCTCGTCATCAAATGGATGTAACGGTGGGGGAGAAGAAAAATCCTGTCCAGGAGACAGTATATCCCGTGTATTGGTAGTATCCCTATACCCTGGCTGATGTAATGTACCACCCCTAGAATTGGGTGGATTAGGGTATTGCCTACCATCCTGATATTCCCTGATGTCTCTATTGAGCTTCCTGTATTTTTGATTAAGCACTGTGTTGCATTGTTGGTCTACCTGTGTCCTAAGTGCATAATATTTACGTTTTTCAGAATCAATGGTAAACTTTAAATCTGAAGTGACATTTTCATTAAGTTTAAAAATCTCTAGTTGTAAAGTTTTGATTTCAGTATCATTTCTTTTTATAATGGCTCTGACAATGCCAAAGCCACATTCATCAAAAATCTTAATCAACTCTAAATGAAAATCACTCCCACAAATAACATTATTAGGAAATTTATGTACACGCAAACCTTTTGGTACAATCTGTTTCTTGAGACATTCATGTAAGTATAAATTGTCTAACTGTAATGTCTTATACCTGAATAATTTATGTTCAAGAGTCCGCATATTGTCCACAAAGGAAATGCCAACATTGGAATGATTTTCATAATTTTCATTAAACTCAAAAACAGGTTGATGTTTAACCCACTCAGAAAATGTAGAAGCTGGATGTACTTCAGGGTCCGATTGAGAATGTCCTGGGCCATTGGAAACGCTGTCGTTAGCCTCCCGAAAAACAGCAGGAGTTTTTAAAAAGTTACTGATGTCCACATTATCAGTGACTTCCAAATGGCTGGATGTATCTTTTGAAGTACCTGGTGGAAAAGAACCCGCCATACGTGGTTTAAGCACTTTCAGGAGTTCACGCTGTTCAGCTAGAATGGACTGTAATCCTTGACTAAGTGGTGTAAGAAGTTGAACTAGCAAGGTGAGTTGGCCCGTGAGTTGGCGCGTGTCCGCTGGAAAAGCCGGTACACCCTCCTCCACACTGGCGCCGGAAGCACCAGAAGAGGTAGTTCCCAAACTTGCCTCCATAACAAACAAAGTAGCAACGAAGCTGCAAATATACCCAAACCCCCAGAAAGAGCATTAAGCAAGAAGGAAACGACCACGGGGAGTATGCCAAGAATCACTATAAGGCACAAAATCACTGGAAACCACACAAGTCCAAGTCCAAAAACGAAATGCACAATGTTTATTTTAACGTCTCACAACAAACACGTTTTCGTTGCCCATGCAACTTCCTCAGAAAGCAATAACAAACAGACATACCCTGGTATTTTATATACTATATATTACTATAACTGATTTACGTGCACGTTTTTGAATATTAATGAGGGGTCGTAACTGAATCTTAATAAAACTGGCAGAATTACCAGCAATCATCTCTCAGTTTCTTTTTTCACACTTAGAGAGCTGAAAGCAAGCTGTTGATCAGTGTGGAAGTAAATGACGGATAATGGAAGTTCCCCAGTAGAAAGGTGTTGGGTTTAAGGGGACTTCAGCTAATGTGATACGATAGCTATGAGCTCAGAGTGGGACACTGAGGCTGTTCTATAACTATGAAGTGATAATTCATCTTGTTTGTGTTGAACTGGACATCTAGGAATTCAAATGTGTCATGAGGTGCTGAGATCTATAAGAAATACTGATACCCCCCCCCCCACACACACACACACACACACACACACAAACACACACACAATTGACAGTGGGCCTGAAGACATGATAGGTGCTATATCTAAGAACAAAAAAAAATGCTTTTGTTGCTCTGAAACCATGTCTGTGTAACTGCACATATATGAATGTGTCAAGTTGCAGAAGAGTCTCAAGTTTAGACATTTTTGTTAAGACTTCTGGGACTGATTAGAGTCATATTAATGTATTCCAAATTAGAAACTGTGTAAAAAAGGCACTATGGGGGCAAAACTAAGGAAAGGGCACTACTGATGTTGGCATACATTGTCCAACTTCTCAGAAGCAAGCACTCAGATCAACAGACAGATTTTCCTGTCCAAGTTGCTGAAAGAGCAAGCAATGATCCATAGGGTGAAATGCCATTTTGAAGTCTATGAAAAATAATTCATGTGATGGCATGTGCATTTGTGTTGTGCAGACTGTGACAAATTACAAGACATCATGGTATTGCATCCAGTTTGGAAGCAATGGTATTTCCTTGTAGGACAACTACATGTTTTAAGTTCCTTTGCACCTTTGTACCTGAGTGGCAAACATATTGCCCAAAATGTGTACAAGAGAAAGAAGAAAGGTAGTGGTCTATAATTATCAGGGTGGATTTGGTCATTTTAGAACTAAGTGCAATTTTTCCAGGCATTGGGTACCATATTTGTGGAAAATGACAAATTATAAATGTGTCATATTGTACGCATACATTGTCAGGAACTCGTGATAAAAACAGTCATTTCCCTGATTTCCATTATTAGGCAAATTGTAAAGAAACTGCCTGACTTATAAACAGGTAAGCATGGTGAAAGAAAAGTGTGTGAGTCACGTTCATGCTCATGTTGGGATGGGATGTCTGGACTACTCTGCAGGGCCATTTGAGTTTTATTAGTTTTAAGTGAGGCCCTAAGGAATTCTACAACAGGATTTTGATTGGAAGCACATGTATTACAGATGGCAAACAGTGGGGCAAATACATTTTCCCTCCTTGCTAATTTCATTGCAAAATCACACTGTTAGGGTACATAAAACAATTCAGTACCAGGTTAAATAACAGATTCTGAGTACTTTAATTTCTATTTAAGTATTGTTTCATATTTTAGCTTTCTATATGACCTAGGATTTGGAGTCTGAGATATTGTTATAATGTCAAATATTTATTCAGACAGTTATAAATGTCACCTAATCTTCCTGTGGGTGATTTGTAAATATTTACTTTGAAGGTGTACAAACATGTCAGAAGGTTAGAAAGGGTTATTGGTACAAAACTATCATACAGGGTATGACTCTAATTAAAAAACTATATATTCATAGCAGTATAAACCTGACTTGGTAATGCAAGGTTCTCAATTCAAAAATAACACAGGGTGCCTACTTTTTACAAGACCAGATAAACCAGACTGTATGGCAGTCATCAACTGCATTAGGAAGCACATATCACCCCCATTAGTCTGTCCTTTCTCTTCACAACGAGCCAATAGGTCTCCATTCTAGAATAACAATTTCCATCTGAATGAAGGTGTCTGAGGAGAACTGCCAGCATCTTCCAGAGCACAACAAACCAGATACTTTTTTAAACTCTTCTTTGGCTCATAAGGCCAAATGGGCAACTTGCCAACAACTTATATCACTTACCCTGAGATTTACCAACCTCAAAAATACTTAAATTACTTAGGGAGGAGCAGGACCTGCAGTTTGCAGTATAAGTGTTCTGCATGATGAAGCTCAATCCATAAGCCAATATTGAGTTGTCCATTTACTCTGCCATTATCAATCAAATGGGCTTCACTCTATTGGGCAATGACAATGTCATCCATATACCAAAATCTCCAACATCATCACATCCAAGATTTCATACTCGTTATTGTTGTGATGCAGCTACTGTGAATATATTGCCAGTGTGAAGCGAAGGACTCTAATGTGTTATGCTATTAGAAATGACATGTAGCTCAGAGATAAATTCAAAATTCTTGTAACCTAGTGGAGCTGACCATAAGAATAAGTTCTACTTTCCTAGTTTGTAATGTAAACTTCAGGAACATGTTATGATCTGACCAATATACCTTCTCAAGGAAAATGAAGCTAAAAGATCAGCAGATTGAAAATGCGTAACTTACCAAAATGTTTACATGCAAACAAACTTAGTGATGATTCTGACAATGCATCATAAGAAGGGAGCCTAGATGAGTTCCTTAATCTCACTGCAATATTTCTGAAATCAAGATGTACTAAGTAAGACCTCTCAAATGTCGCTATTTTAGAGGAACGTTCCTATTTCAGGCCTCATTTATGGTATCCTAATTTTTAGAGGCATGTCCCTATTTTCAGGATCAGTTTATCCATTCACACAATTTTCTGAATTCCCCTCATCACATGTGACTTTTGAAGCTGTCTAGAATACAGAAAACCATACTACATGACCAGCATAGTAGTGGCACCAATAATTTAAAGAAAGAGGACAAACATCTTACATCTCCCTTTTTCTGAAGCAAAAATAAGTGACCTTGTGTGGTAGAATTTTGTGATAACAGTTCATGAGTCTACATATTTTACAGTCAATTTGATAATGTGTCTATATTTTTTATCATTTTGGTCACTCTTGTTTTTTAAACATGTGTTTCTGAGTAGTAACCCACATTCCTACTGGAAGTGGAAAGAGTTATGTGCTATTTGGTATCCAAATTATGCTCCTGTTTTCAAAAGCCTTTGTTCTTGTTTTCAAGAGCCTTTGAGGGTTTAGAGGTATGCACTAAGTAGATATGGAATTAAAATTCCTCTGATAAATTAGGTGTAGTCTAGTCATAACTGGTTGTCCCAGTAACTGGATCTCCATCAAAGGTGAAGGTACCTATAGCGCTTGCCACCTGATCCCAATGAACTCTTTCACTGAATAAGTATCATGTGCAAGTGGCCCAGATGAGCTACAGCACTCACTAGCCTTGATCCCAAGAGTACTTAGAGTCCTTTAAAATTAATACCTGGAAGCAGCTCTGCAAATACCGAACTCACTACAGGGATTGAAAATTTCCAGTCCAGTTCATGTTGAACATGAGCTTAAGAAAAGTGACAGAGTGAGTAGGTTAGACGGTCATACTTCTGGAGTTTTACCACTATACCCAGCTGGCAGAAAAAGAGAAGAGCCTAATGCAGGGATACCAGGACTTCTTTCCTGGGCCCTGCATAAAGTAGCCAGTCATGCAAATAGGGAAAGATGCAGATTCCATTCTCTTACAACACAACTGCCACTATGCAACTATCAAGGGGTAATCTGAAATGTAACACCCTAAACTGAAATGATTCTCCTTGAAATAATGTTGAGGAAATGTACTAGTAAAAAATTCAACAAAACATGAGAATGCATAGCTTACATATTTAGTGTGGACAGCCATTCATAACAAAGAGAAATGATGGAAGAGTAAGTGTATTGACACTTATGAAAACCACAGTGGCATTTTGTTTCAATACGTGCACCACAATATTAAATATCTATGTTTTACATTATAAAAACTAGTGCTAAGCCTTCACTTTAGAGTACCCATTCTGTTGCCCTTCTTTGAACAGTGAAAGGAGTTTCAACTGTAGGAAATGCTGAAGTCAAACTGAAACTAGTGCCATAAAAGAGGATGCTTTAAAGTGATTAATGCTACCACTAATATGTATGTGTACCTTGGAATTTTGTAAGTTAGCGCATTTTTTAAACAAGACACATAGAAGAAAAAACAATCACCCCAATCAGCCTTGGGGATAATGGAAATCACCTTTCCAATGAATCAGTTTTACTGTGGAGCTAGATCCATACCAGTGACGCAGCACCTGGGGGGTGGAAGGTCTAACTGGGTCTTAGTCAGCTCCTGACATTTCAGTTTCTAAGTGTATTGATTCTAATAGCAGCTTCCAGATGTTATGTATGTGGAGAAAGGATGATGTGGTAATTCATATACAGACTAAATATGCTAACTTACTTTTCAGCCTTTCTATTAAGAATTTCACTTCATTGCCAGAAAGTATAGGGTTGTAAAATGCCAACTTGAAAGTGTGCTGGTAAATATCTGGGGGAAGGATAGAGGTGTTACTCATAATTACTGTATGTCTATGCAAGGTGACCTTAATGAACATAAACCACCTTTGGTTATGCTACAAAATAAAGAGTACTAAAACTGTTACATTGTGCCTTAAGGAGAGATGAACAGCATTTAGTGAATAAATGAGTTTTTACTAGTGTCTTCCTCTGCCATTGGTCATCAGGTTTAGAGGTGAGTCCAATGAGATAGAAAGAAAATAAGCTGTTTGGACTAATCTTCTGCCATTGGAGACAAACTGGCTTTTGGCAGCAACTGTAATCAAATGTCTTAACATACCAGAAGATTTCTAAAGCAAAGCACATCGATATGTTCCTATGTTCCAACCTGATGCCACTGTATGCCATGCATACAGAGTTTCAGATCTGCAAATGCCAAGAGATAGATCATAACCTACCTTCTAACCTAAGGTGTCCCAAAGATGTCAGGTATATAACAAATGGGTAACACATAGGCCTATGCTAACAGCCTCAAGTGTTACTCCTATTTAACTGTGTAACAACATACAGAGCTGTACACCAAAACAAAACTTTATTAAATAATAAGTTACATGACATCTATGAAGATCAATTATAGCTCATACTACCAGCTTTGATGATGCAAAGGGATAAAGCCCTAACTATGACCCAGGGGATCCAAGTTCAGTTAGTTGAAAATGCTGATAGGGGGTGGATGTGTGTAACCATCCTGGGGACAGTGGAGTGGAGCAGGACATGGAATGTTGCAATCCCTTGGAGGTGGGATAGCAATAGAAGCTATGGACTGGGAGTGGGTGTTCATGTCAATAAATGACTGCTTGGTGGTAGCCTTTGCACAAGGTGTGCAGAAGTGTATATCTTCATGGGTAAGGAACTGTGTGCCTCCACAATGTGCTGCAATCACATGTCCTCCTACACCCAGGGTGGAATTAGGGCCATCAGAAACACCTTCGTAGCCAAGGATGCAGGACAGAGCACAAATAACCCTCGTGGCTGCCTGAATTATGACCCCTCCTGATGGCTCTTATCCTAGTGCTTCTGGATAGCCCCCACCATGATGGTATGAATGGGTTCAAGTCCTGTAGGGGAGGCTTGATGGTGGGCAGGCATGGTATCAGAAAGAACGTACGAAAAATATAGTTCATAGTCCCAAGGTTAGGATTGCCTGATGCATAGCACCACACATGATGTGGGTCAGTAAATTAATTCTAGGACAGCTACTGAAAAATTTTTCTTCCCCACTCATCCAGTTTCCTGTTTTCATTTATTTAGGAAACAACACTTGCATGCTTGTAAACCTTGAGTAAATCATGAGTAGTCTTACAAACTTATATATTAGAAATGACAACTGGCCATTTTGCCCCCTCAAAAAAGCAACAACAAAAAACTGCCAAGAGTGGCTAAACACTACTTATTTTCTGGAGAGTACATGGACACCCTGGCTTAGTTTAGGATATTTTGTATATTTGGTATCAGCTGACTTTCACAAACTCCAGCTCTAATTAACGCAACTGAAGTGGAAGACAATAATATAGAATGCAGGCCACATGCAAAGTGCTAGACTATCAAGAGATGTAACACCATGCACAGTGTCATTGAGTTTTAACTGAAAAACAGATGACGTCAGACATACCCAAAGAAGGATGGCTGAACACAAACATAGTCCAAGAAAAATTAATGACCATTGTCATACCAGGAAAAGAATGGATAATGCATGTATTGCATGGTGTCTTCAGTTTTAAATATGCTGAAGCCTACCTACTCATGCTGAGTTATATGTTATGTAGTACATATTTCTTCTAGAAATAGCTGATTAAACACTCATGGAGGCTGTTAACACACCCTCAATTGCTGTGTTGTTAGAGAAGCAAACTGCTAAATATTTGACATTGCAATATATCAGAAATAGAGACTATATAAGTAAAAGTGAAAATATGTTTGTTTTCAGAATGGCTTATGTGTTTAAAATGTAGCACCATAGTCATTCTGAAAATTGGTCCCACTGCAACAACCAGGAATTTTCTGTGTGTTCTACATATGTAGTCTATTCCTCGCTGCAAGTAGAACAACAGAGGTCTGAAATGGTAATATGTGACACATTTCTGCATGTCACAGGAGAAGAAGCCCTGGAGGAGTTTAATACTTTTACTTTTCTTGAGGAGGAGAAAGACAAAATAACAGCTAGTAAGAGAGAAATGCACATATTATTGTAAGACTAGAAAGATCATGCAATTTATTCACTATTTATTCTTCACAAGTTACTACATTAACTATAGTTTTTTAAGTTAAAGAAATGAAAAATCAAACCAGACTGTGAGTATGGTAATTTACACATTTCATTGATAAGAAACATAAACATTTGTGACATAAAATGATCAAGCAAAGCATAGTATATTAAGAAATGCAGACTTTGCCTTATCAATAGCTGTGGATGCTTTTAACGTAAGTAAAACTGCAAGCAGATAATTAAAAAGAATTAACTGAGAAAATGAATGAATGGAAGATAAAATGTTACCTAGACAAAAAGGCAACATGGTAAAGTGAGAATGTGTTATAACAGCAATGGCAATGAGGGAGAAAAAAAGAGAGTTGTTAGGTATAATGGAAGCATTGTGAAGTTTAAATTCAAGTCTTGTATATTATGTCTTGCAATAAGCATGAGGAGAAGCAGTGTCTTGCATTTAAACACTTTTGTAGAAGCTATGGTAGAAGCAACCATTTTTCAAATATGTATAAATAATAAGTCAGATAGCTTAGCTCAGAAGCTATAAATGAGCTTCAGCTATTGTCCTGAGTTTGATTTCATTAATTCCCTCTTGCAAACTGTGTGATTACAAGCAAGTCACTTAACCAGATAGTACTCCCAGTTGACATGCCTAGTGGAATTTTACTGTTGTAAAATAATTGGGAGAATTAATAAGTTAATTGATAAAGTGAAACTAGACAGCTACAAAGTATATTATGTCTGAAGATACATTTGAAGTGTTGAAGTTGAAAGGAACAGAAAATAAAGTTTTGTGCACACTGGCAATATATTTGTGGCACTGGGAAAATGGGAAAAAGCTATGAATATGTAAATATGAAATTAAGAGCCACAGTACAAGATACTGTTTCAAACCCTACCATATAAAGAAGGTAGAAGAAGTTAATTCTGTAATATTTTGCCTTGTTTGGCTTATGAGAATCTAGGAATGGTAAAACAAATTCAGAATGAGAGAGCAAGGACATATTGTGTTAACGCACACATTCAGAAGCAGTCAGACAATGACAAACATATCGACGAACACTATATGCAGTCATGGCAGTTAGTACCTACAAATAAATTCTGATACTATGGCAGTGATAAATTCCTCTGAGGAAATTTCAAATTGCTCTTGGGAGAAAAATGCAGCAAAAGCTGAGGTCAACAGAAAGCTTATTGTTATCAAATTGTGACTATAGTCTACAGAGTGGTACAAATGATACAAGTACCACTGCAAACAAGATAAGATTTGTACCTGATTGATACACAGGACCTGAATAAAGTTAGTAAACATAGCATTACCCAGTGCTTAAAGTTGAAGAAGTGGTGACAAGTGCTGAGTTCTTTTCAGTGCTACACTTTCTTTAGACTTCTTTTAACCTTTTATCAGTAACAGGGGATATTATAAACAGATGTTACATAAGTAAACCTAGGTCTTGAAAGGTGTTGTAACATAACTGATAATCTACTATTGTTAGGTCACAAACAATAGGAACATGCCAAGAAATTATACATTTGCTACACAGATTAAAACTGGACAACTTCAAGGTACATACGTGAAAATGAAAAACAACTGTATCTGTATGAAATAACCTGGTCATAGTTTAATGTCATAGGAACTGAATCTCTATACAGAGAATTTTGACCATTTGTACAGATGCCAAAGCTGAAATGCAAGCTGACATTACAGGGGTTTCTAGGAAAGGTGTGGTATTTTGCAGAATTTGTACCTAATATGTCCAAGTTATTTATGCCTCTAAATAAGCTTTTTGAGCAGTATGCAGATGGGAAATATAGCCATAAACAGTAAAAGAGTTTTGAAATGCTTAAGTAATTTATTACAAAAGCACCAAAGTTAAAATAATATGATGTGAGTTGGCCTGTTGTGTTGCAAGTAGATGTCACTGAGAAAGGTATAGGAGCTGTGACCCTTCAATAGAACAGAATAGTTGCCTATGGGTCATGAGCACTTATATATGCACACAAAAGGTAGTCTGAAATTAAAAAAAAAAGTGTATGGATGTGGTAAAAAATGCGCAGGTGGAGAAAGACCATAAATACTTGCAAAGGGTATTCAGAAAGTCTTTGTCAAACATACCTCCTAGACTGCATGCAATATTCCACATTCAAGAGACTGCATTCTCTTCAAGTAAAATAAACATGAGGTAAGGAAATATGCAATGCATATATGCTGAGTATACCTTATTTACCAGAGAACTATAAAGAGTTGCTATTAGAAGAAGAAGAAATGGAAAAATAATCTAGAGATGTACTAATGCATATTTAGAAATGCAGCTGATAAAATTACAGTTAAGGGCTTTGCAGGCCTGAGCAAAAATCATTAGTAAGGAAATTACGCCATTCTTATCTTTCTTTTAATGATGAAATATGTTTTATTGAACTTAATGTTCAAAGCTGGCAAAATATTTCTCAACCAACTGAGACAACAAACATTTGAGATATTATGTGAATCACATCTGGAAAAAGAAAAACACAACAGAAGAAAATAAATATACTGTGTTGACAGGAAACATTGTGGCCATTTGTTGCCATCTGCAATTTCTTCCATACACAATAATTAAAAGGAAGAGATGATAGCATAACCAGTACCAGGTCACATAATTTGTTTCAATTTAATAAAGGTTTGTATATTTTTAATAACAGGAATAAACATTTTTAAAGAAAGTAGATATTTTATACATATAGATTATTAATCCAAGTTCACAGAAGAAAAAACTGATGGGTAAAAGAACTACAAGTATGATTAGTTCAATAGACTGTCTATTCTCCAGGTAGTGGATAGCTGGTTTTGCCATATTTATCAAATTACCACAAAATTGGGTCAGGAATTTGGAAAGTTTTGTGTGTGAGTAAGAATTAAGAGATATAATGTCTAGCCATACTGTCTGTAGTCTAACGAACAAATGGAGAACTCTCTCCAAAGAGTGAAAAATCGTCTGACAAAGAGCTGTAATAAAAAGTATGAAAACTGTTATCTCACAATTTTGTAAATGCAATAGGAGTAAATGCTAGCAAGACTGAGGTGAAGTGGGCAGCTACCATTCCTGAATTTCAGTACACACATGAAGCACTGTAGTACCTTTTTGTTCAGGCATTTAGAAATACCAGGACAGAAAGACACTTTAGTGTTTCTTGTGTATAAAGCAATTATCTTACTACAGTTAACAAAAAGGAGAAATCATTTTTTTTATTTGAAGAGTTAAGGGGGTTAGAATCTGGGTAGGAGACGGAGACTATGGGAACAGATCCTTTTTTCTTTGCTCTTCACTTGAAGAGCTGAGGGTGGGTGCCAAATCATGGAGCGGCACTGGGCACTACATAAACAAGCTACTGCTCTCGGTACAAGTTTATTTGTTAGTGGGCAGAAGGTTGGAAAACAAATCGCTTATTCATTTGTTAGTGTTTTAATGCCATAGGTGGGTACAGATAAAATGCTACTGAAAAACAATAAACAAAAGCATAAAAATCAATGGCGGGCTTAATAACAAGATAATAAACCTGAAAAAATTAACATAGATATAGAATAATATTTTTATGGTAGTAGTCTAAATTGTGTATACATGTTTTTCAACTTAAGAACAATAAAAATAAAGATCTGTAGTACAATCAGATTGAAAGGTATAAAGTACATCAATTGAAACATATCTAGATATGGTAAAAAGTACTAAGTAAGAACAAAATTAAGTCATATCAGACAAATGCGAATGTATGAAAACTTGACAAAGGAATAGTGATATGGTTAAGAATATGTGCTGGACGTACACATTTGAAACAAGTCTACATGATCAATCCTTGTCCCTAAATCACTGACATTTGTTTATATAGAAGTTTAAAACAATCATTTTAATGTAATAACGCATTAACATTATAACAGAAATTACTTCTTTAAACTACATTACTAATGTCTGAAATTCAGTTCAAATTACATAAAATGCTGGATAGAAATTAGCAGGGGCAGAATATTGCTACGTTATAAATTTCAAGAGATTACAATATTTACAGGCTCAAGGCAGAGTACAAATACAAAAGCCATGTAAAGATTTGCAGCCAGAGGCTAAGGTAGCTGGTTAAGCAGTTGAATGAAGGTCTTATGTTATTTGTGGAGAAGATGAAAAGCTGTATCAAAGGAACTGTGCACATCTGTTAAAAGACAGAAATGTAAATGGACATGTAGAATTTACAACAGGAAGTATCACAACCAGTAAAACTGAAAGAAAATAGATACCGTGGCAAATAAACATCAAGGATTGCACAGAAGAGTTCCAAGATAGGTTGCAGAGTAACAAGAACTGTTCCGTTAGAAAGATGAGTTCTCCAAAGAAAACAGTCATATATAACATTACAAATCTGACAGACCACTAAAGAAACAAAACTGTCAGTTTTACAGCTGATCATAATACTAAAGAAGTAAAAGCTGTCTTCATTTAAAAGTCTTCTGAATGTGCAGAGAAAGATCTTACTTGATGCATTAGTCCATGACATGTTTAGTAGAAAGGTTAAAATGATTAATGCAACATTATGCATGCTACCTATTTGAATATATATAAAATAAGTACATTCTGTAACCTGAAAAAACACAGGGGTATATTGCTTTAAATATGCTAATACCTAGCTACAAGTTGTTGCATGTTAAGTGCTAAAAGCAGTCCGTCTAAGCACATCATGGATGCTGGTGATGCATCCATAGTGCCTATGTTGTTAATGGAGTATTCTAACAAGTATCCACATTACTCTTAGCATGGTCGAATGGCCAGTACCAGATGCAAAAGTAAATAGGGTTGCCACCTTTTCAAATGGCCAAAGTGGGACATTTTCGGGACAAACATCAGATTTTACAGGCCGACACATACCCAGGGTCAGTACAAAGGATAGAACTTAACATTTTGCCTATATACTAGCTTATTCTTGTAGCATTTTAGTTGCTTATTCTGTTTCTTATAACATTTAGGTATTTTAGATACAGAATAACTGTGTTATGCAACTATTACATACAATATAGGACATAATTATGTCCTATAATCTCAGGACATTTGCCATTTTTAATATTTTTGTTAGGGCACAACTGCCCAAAGAGGGACTGTCCCTCGCAAAGTGCTCAGAATCTTCTCTCCTATTAACCCACTGAGAACCAATGACATTTAACAGTTTAATACTGGCAAGACCTCTTGCTGTTAATACATGTAGATTTAACAAACTTCACAATCTTAACAAGACAATGCTGTAAACTGACAAGATCCAAAAAAAAAAAAAATCACCCCTGCAGTTCTCAGTGCACTCTGTATTTAAATACAATGTAAACTATCAACATAAAGTCAATAAAAGAAAAAAAGGATAAATATTTTGAATATTGGTGTAAAATGTGTAATGTATAATGCTAAATTAGAATTGTAATTGCTGCACTGTGTTAACAATAAAACCAAAACTAATGTTTTATCTATCCTGACATAAACCTTGTATTAACTTCATGTTACTTACATTACGTATTACTCAATACATAAGTAATCCCCAACAATCTGTTTTGTCATTTCCTTCCCAACCCAACTGCAACATCTTTTCTCTCTTCTTCTGTAATTTTGCCACACTGCATTGCAATATCCTCATCAAACTTGTTCCACATAAGAATGTAACCTAATTTTCAGGCTAGGTTTTGTGTAGCAACTTTTTTAATTCTGATGAGGTTTAGTCCAGAATTAGTCCATTGTTACATATTACTTGCTAACTTAAGAAGTTCCTATTCTGTACTGTATTCATTGTCCAGAATTGTCCTCCTCTGCAGTCATGCATCACTGCCTTCATAAAAAACGATATCTCACATATGCCTGATACCTGTATTATGCTGTAGCCTATTGCATAATTTCATAGTTGCCTCTGTAGTTACTTCTGCTTTATAATATCTGAACATCTCCTTACATATTTCTCATTGATTTTATACGCAGGACCTCCAATGAAAATTGTCCCTTATTAACTGGAAAGTACAAGCTCATATGTGTATACTAGGCTAATGACCACTGGGGCCTTTATAAACCTAGACAAGCATCCCAGTAGTATCCCACAAGTTTATGCTCCTCAGAGATTATTTTGTATCCCACAAGTTTATGTTCCTCAGTGATTATTTGAAGAGGTATATGTAAGCTAGGGCAAGATTTACAGGCTGCCTCTGTCCATTAGAGACATAGGTGCTGGACTCGGGGGGGGGGGGGTTATTTCTGATTTCCTATCCACTGATCCAGGTTTCTCTTGAACAGGGTTAGGAAAAGTTCTACTTCACATAGATGAGAAGCCAATTCCAGAGAAAGGGAATTCTCTGAGGCACATACCTGTCCCTTCAATGTGTCCTATTTATGTTGTAAGAAAAGTTTAAATTCCTAGATCAAGTAATTTTACATCTATTCATTTTGCAGATGTGCTAAATGGTCCATCAGAGTGGGCTCTAAAGATGCCTTGTATAATAGGCATAGATTGACTCTCAGCAGTCCATAGGAAACAGGCTACAGACATAGACTTTGAGGTGATCTGCAAAGGACATGCTTACACCATGTATTCTTTTTGTGAGGAACCTCTGTAGATGTTCCTGTTGTTGCATGTGCCTGGTCATATGTATCAAAGGGTGCATTGTACTCAAAGATGGGCCTGATGTGGGCCAGATACAGTATAACAATGACTTCTTTGCACCTATTGAGTGAGATAAAATGATTTCCTTATTACCTGAGACATATGGTTGAAAGACAGGTTACTGTTTACATGCATACCCAAATCCCTGACTACTGCTTCTACTCTTAGTGTGATATCAATTATGTTACTTCCTAGGGTGGCTGACTTCCCAAAGGGTACTACTATACATTTCTGGGCATTGAGTTTTAAGCTGTGGTTTTCCCACCACTTATTTCTCTGTGTCAGTCATTCCTGTAGGGCTCTATTACTGCTCCTAGTTTTCAGTCATCTGCGGACTTGAGAAGTAAATACCGAAAAAGAGCAAACCCAACACAGAACCCTGATGGACTCTGCTAGTGACTGCCCTCTTTGTTTAGTTGGTCTCCTCTATTCTAACTTCCTGGGTCAGATACGAGAGCCAGCTGTTTATCCAGCATGTAACATATGGGATTATGCCTACATCTATTAGTTTGTTTACAATGCTTGAGAGGAATATTCTATCAAATGCCTTAGCGAGGTCAAGATAGGGAGTATTCACCATGTTGCCCTCATTCATTGCCTTGGTGACCTTCTCAAAGAAGTCCATCAGGGGGATCTGACCTTGAAAAAACAAAATTGGATTGGATCCAGTGTCTGACTAGTCAGACTTCTGAGTATGTTGTCTCCTGGCTCCATTGATGGCCCATATTTGTGCAAGGGATGACCACTGCAGTTCTCCATTCACATAGCAGAAAACTTGTGTGAGAGGCTATAGTTAAACAGTGACTCTAGTGGCCTTAATAGGTCATGTTTGTGGCTATTTAGGAGGCATCCTAGAATGTTATTAAGGCCCATCTATGCAGTGTTATTTGATTGTATTTCCTGGGAGGAGGAGGGTGGTAAAATTGAGGCTGAATTGGCCAGCAGATTTGCTACATCTTCTGGATTTCTGTAGCTGGTTCAATCTGCATCAGTTCTACATGCTAATGTGTACTGTCACTGAAGTTTTGGACATAGCCAAAGAAAGCCTTGTGGTTGTCCTTCACCTGGGAGGCTATCTTTACCTCAAATTTGTCTTCAGTGGATAATTTACCCTATTTGCCTAGACTGATGAATGTTTTTTGTCACAGTGGGGCATAGCACTTCCACATTTTGGCTATGACTTTTTTCTTTTGTTGTACATCCTGTTTATGCTTGGATTCCACCAGGGTGATTTGTTTTTTGAGTTAGTTCTAGGCTTATTTCTGGTAAGCACAGCTGTCTCTATGCATTTATTAACATGATTGTACAGGGTTTTTGTGAACAATTCTACATAGGCAATGGAGTTCTCAGGATTTGGGAGGGCTTGACATTTTGACAGGCTATCACTTAGTAGTAGGAAGCTTGCCTTAGAAAAGTTCCTAAATATTATAGAGTTAGCCAGGGTCGCAGAACTGCTCTTTATTACAAAGAAGTCAGCTTCGTGGTCTGACCTTGCCAAAGAGGACACTACACTAGGGGATACAGCATTCTCCCATGTTTTTCTGAGTACTGGGTTGAGTATGTTTGCACCCCTAGTGGCATATGGGCTAGCTGGTCCAAGGTATTTGTGTTTACAAATACCAGGAATATCTGGGCCTGTACGTTTGGGGTTCATAGGTTCATAGGTTCATAGGTTCATACTAGGCTATCTGCCCGAGGGCATTTACAAGCCTAGCCCATAGTTTTGTGGCTTACGCCACCCCTTTAGGGTCATGGAAGTATTCCAGTTTATAGTGGGTAGTTAAAGTCACCCATGAATATGGTATTGGGTTGAGTGGTGAGGGTCTCCAGTAACTCCTAGTACAAGTTATGGGCTTCTTGGGTCATAGAGGATGACCTACAGCTTTGAAGGATATGATATGGGACTTTACCTATGGAAATCTGGACATGGAGAAGCTCAAGTGTGTCATCCTGTTTGATTAGTCTTGAGGTAATTTTGTTGTTAATTTCGACTGAGACACCTGCAGCTTTGGTCTCTGCCTGTAAAGTAGCTCTCTTCGGCTTTAAACCAGGTCTCAGTAACTGCACAGATGTCCACTTTCTCTAGACTGAGGAGAGCCTGGAGGGAGTGGCATTGATCAGTAACATCTTTAGATTCTGTTGGGTTGATTTTGCTACACTGGAAATTTGTCAGTTTGGCATTACCTAAAAAAGCCTCTATGGGGAGGACAATATTTTAGCCAATATTCAAAAGCCTAGAGTATAGGTATAGACCATCCATGGCCAAACAACATAGTTTATTATTAGATATCAAATACAAAATAAATAAAACATAATTAAAATAAAAGCTCTGCTTACTTCTAAACATTTGTGAATCTGCATTAACAAATATGGAATGTCTCCCATTTTGTTCCCTTGGAGCCATTATTTCCCACCATCCAGAGAGCAATTCCAGTGCTTAACAGCAGCTTCAGAGGGATGCAACATTTTATTTACTTATCCTTTGTTTACCAGGTTAGTTCCACTCGTCAGTGGAGACTCAAGGTGGTTTTTACACCTCTAGGGGAACTTGGTTTGGGCATCAAGGAACTTCCCCTACTCTTGGCAATCAGGGGAAGAGTTTGTGTGTTACACATTCTGACTTCCAGTTTCCTGTACAGGCACTGAGACAGCCAGGAGGAACAGGGAGAAAACATGGCTGATTCAGCTTTTGCTGAAACTGGAGTGAAAGTTGATGAAAATGTAATTGAAATGGTAGAATCGCTACCAGAATTTTTTTCTGATGATGTGGGTGCTGAAAAAACAGTGACATTGGAGGAAAAGGAGACTGTAGCTGAAACAGAGATGGATTCAGAGGAAAACTTTCTGAAGGAGAGACAGTTACCTCTGAAAAATGCATAATTACAGCCCTACAATCGGGGGGGGGGGGGGGTCACAAGATGATTATTTGAAAGAAATGGTAAACCAAAATGAGCCAGAAAATCGAGCAGCACTTTCATGGAGTGACATCATGGAAAAATAGAAGAAGAAAAAGGAGAAGAAGAGACTGTGACAGAGAAAGTTCCTGAGACAAAATCTTATGTACAACTGTTGGAGAAGGAACAAAGAAATAAAAGAAACAAAAAAGAAGTATACAGTACATGTGAGCAGTAAAAAAGAAGAAAGTTTGGATGGGTACAAGGTTTGGGACTCTGTCATAGTACCTCTGAGTGTCAAAACAAAATAGATAAGAGCATTTCTTTTAATTAATAAAGAGACTTTTTGTGACTTGATATTTGAGACTGGGCAGGCCATGGAAATATTTTTGGGTGCATATAAACAAAAGAAAAATATTTATCCATGGTCAGAATATGTGGTGCAAGCTTTTTACAGAGAAACAAAAAAGAATAATGATCCAGTTTAGAACTGAAGTTGAAGCAAAAGAACTGAAAGAACATTTGTTAGCTATATGTAAAGAAGCAATAAACACTACAAAATATATGATAAAAGCACTATGAACTGTAGGATGGGAATGTGGAGTAATACTGAAAATGGAACATGACAATGTTATGCATGTGAAAAAGAATAAAAAATGCAAAAGGAGAAACACGGCAGATGAAAACAAGTTTAATAACAGGTAAGCGCTTTCACACCCAAAACTGCTACTTCATCAGACCAACAATTGTATAATTTAGATCAATTAACTTAACATCAATTAGCCTATCACCAGACTTAAAGTAAAAATATATGCATATCACATGACCATAAAATATTAAGCTACCTATCACCATAGCTAAAAATATGGGTGTGTACATACCATAAAACACTAAATATTGGTTTCAAAATACTTTAAAACTATGTATATATAGTGAAACCAAGCTGATCGAATCCCTGGTTTAAATGAAATGGTTTTGAGTAAACCATATCTGAAAGCATGCCCACTTAGATAGGATTGCTTTGGTTACATATGTGATTTTTGCAAGTATAAAATATATATTATTTTAAATATACATTGTTTTAAAGTATTTTGAAACTAATCTTTAGTGTTTTATGGTATGTATACACCCATATTTTTAGCCATGTGATATGCATATATTTTTACTTTTAATCTGGTAATAGGCTAATTGATGTTAATAAGTTAATTGATCTAAATTATACTTTTATATTTAAGCTGATGTGTGTTTTACAACTGTTGGTCTGATGAAGCACCAGTTTTGGGTGTGAAAGTGTTTGGCTGTTAGTAAACTCGTTTTTATCTGCTGTGTTTCTCCTTTTGCATTTTTTATTCATTTTCAGTTGTATATCTTTGGTGCTTAAGGAGTTTATTTGCAATGGCACTTGTATTTTTAATTCTGAATGTTATGGATGTACCTAGTTTTATTAATGTTCGTGGTAAAGGGGTTTTGTGAAATAGAGGGGTCAACCAAAGATTTGTTATTTTTGTGGAAAACATAAACATTTAATCAATGAATGTGATAAAAAGATGATATTTATGTGGTAAAGCAGGGCATAATGCAAACAAATGTGATTTAAAGTGCAAAAAGTGTGGCAATACTGATCATTCATGGCTAGAATGTGAAATGAATGTGCAAGAAAATGAAAATGAAGTTATACAGGATAAAAAGATAGAACGTGTTATACAAGAAAATGTACAAAAAGATGTGACTAATAAAGAGGATGTACACGTAGTTGAAGAAAGTAACAAAGAAAAAGAAACAGAGGGGACAAGTGAGGAGGAAGTCGACTAGCATACAACAAGAAATAAAAATAATTCAATAGGGAAAAGAGTTCACTCATTAAAGCCGAGTGCACCTCCAGGCACTTCTGCAGTTAACTACTGCTCCTCTAGGCATCAAATATTGCTTGTTCATATTTGCATTAATAATTCCAAAAACATGCAGCATACATGGTATCAGAATACTTTATCTAGAAGCATACATGATGGCAAACACAATTATATTGATATTTGACCTCTGTCAATGAGTATTTGTTAGAACTGTAAGGTGAAAACTTCATTTTTTAAAGGCTCAAGTCACACCCACTGGGAGTTAAAGGTAAACACTCAAAAGAGCTGTACTGGAGGGAATGAGTTAAAGAAAGGAAAAGAAAATAAGAAAGGAAAGGGATAAATATTTTATTATACTAACTGTTCTTAAAAGCTAAAAATATTAGCCTTAAATATGAACAGTATGAAAAAATCTTAAGAGGAAAATTTTAAAAATCTTAAGAGGAGGTTTTGCTAGGGATGGCACGATCCATGCATCCTTGTAGGTGCTTATAGAGTGCATTTGTAAAGGTTCCTGCATCTTGGACACTGTTATCCTTTAGTGTGGGGGCTGTGAAACTCTGTCTTCACTTAAGGTGAAGTTTGCTATATAAAGGTTTTTCACTGTGGTTTCCTTGGTTGGAGGTGGTGGTGTGGTGTGGACATCCAGAGTGATTAGTTTATGGTCTGATCTAACCAGTGACGGGTAAACCTCCTGGGTAACCTGTCGCCCATGTTGGTGATAACCAGGTCCAATATGTTTTCACCTCTGGTAGGGGAGTTTACCAGCTGATCCAGGGCATTTGAGTTGATAAATTCCAGGAAGCGATGAACCTGGGAGTTTGTACTTGAGTAGTTTTCCCAGTTAACGGTAGGGTAATTGAAATCATCCAATATCAGGGTGTTTGGTAGGACCTTCATGTTTTCCAGTGTCTCCAGAAAGGTGAAGTGGTGGTCCTGGGTCATGGAGAGTGATCTGTAGCAGGCCACAATTTGCATTGCAGATTTGCCTGATGTTAGTTGCACATGGATGATCTCGGAGGTATCATGCTGCGCCACTAACCTGGAGGTGTAGGTATCTTTAATGAATATGGATGCACCCCCTCCTTTTGTGTTTCGGTCCATGTTCTGTGGCCAAAATGTGTGGTATGAGTTGTAGCACGGTAGTGATGGGCTGCTCTGTGGAGCCTTGAACCAGGTTTCAGTTAATGCACAGATGTCGATGTTCTCCATTCTGAGGAGTGCTTCGAGCACGTGCATTTTGAGATTTAAACTTCTGGCATTGAGTAGCATAAACCTCATTTTTTTATTTGTGCTGTTTATGGATGTGGGTTTGACTTTTGAGCCTTGCCTAAAAAAGGCACTATGGGGGCAGCAAGAGCCTTGACCAGTATTCAAAAGCCTAGGACATCTGCAAGCTATCTCTTGCAAAGCAATGAGGCTTGTCGAGCATATCACCCCAGGCTTAGCCAATTGCTGAAACTGATCCTTTTTTGTTTATACTGCGGTATCATTCTTGGTGAGGGCAGGATGGTACTCAGGGTCAGGGTCATACCCGGTTGGGCTACATGATCAGAGAGTTCTTCCATGTCTCTTTTCATGTAGTTCAGGGAGGTACGTCTCAGGTCATTCACACCAACATGAACAATGACAGAGTCATACTTGTAAAACAAAAAATATCCAGGCTGTAATCCAGAAAAAAGGGTTGTCTATCTGTAGTAACAAGTTTATTAAGCGCTTTCGGCTATGCACAGCGTGGCCTTCATCAGAATACATTACAAACAGCATACTGCTTCATTAAATTGAGCTCATTGACCAATCACAAAGATAAAACAATTAATTAAATAATCATCCCCCCTACATTGCCCATTAACTCTGAAAAACATATAGTAGATTCGTATTCCATACAGAAACAACAGTCAATTCATCACTAGAAAACATGCTCTATAGAAAAACCTTTCAAAATTCATCACTAACTATAAAAATAATATTTATTTCTTATTTTTTTCTTTCCTGCAAAACTGGGACCATGGAAATATTTTCATTTAACCCTGGGGGAAACATTGCTGCTGTTCTTATTTACCATTGTGTTTCTTTTTTCTTTAAAGTATTTTTCCAGTCTCCCCCTCTTGGATTTCATTTGACCTGCTCCACAATTCCAAATGAAAATTTTGTAAAAGATGCACATATTGAAGAATGTTTATATAGTGCACTAGTTGTTTTTTTACTTTTGATGTCATTAACATGCTCATACATCCTACTTTTAAGTGACCGTTCTGTTTTTTCCTAAGTAGAATGCTTTGCATGAGTTGCACAGAACTATGTATACAACACCTTTGGTCAAACAATTCCCATTTACAAACACTATTTTACTTTTTAGCCTATTGTGTAGAACTACGGATTGTTCTTTGTGTATATAGCAACATTGTCTACACATTCCACATGGTCTGGTGCCCCTGTTGTTCACCTTTCTGGAATCTATCTTGCATTCAAGAAGGCTCTTAATGTTGTGCCCTGTCTTATTAACAAATCTAGGACCCTCTCCCAACTTCTTATATATTTCTTGATTAGTTTTGAAAATTGTCCAGTTCTTGTTGATAATACCCCTAACATCCTTATTTGTGGAATCGTATTCAAGTACACAGGCCCTTTTGTATTCATCATTTTCCTTAATATTTTCCACATTGTTATTTTGTAATCCTAACCCTAATAAGGGGAGATAGTCAATGCCCCACTTGTATTGTACATCTGAAATTATTTCCTCGATCATCTGTTTGGGGTACCCTCTCTCTTCAAACATGCACTGTAATTTACTTCATTCACCTTTTAAATCATCATAATGGGACGTCATTCTGGCAACCCTCACTGCCTGTCCCTTCACTATACTTCTTTTTTAAGCAGTAGGGTGATTGCTCCCATAATGTAGATATGTGTTGCAAAATGTAGGTTTTCTATATATACGGGATCGGAATCCACCAATGTCATTAATAATTTGTACATCCAAATAGTTAATACTGGTAAAATCATAATTATAGGTAAATTCTAAGAAGTCAATTGTTTCACCTATGTATTGCATGAAATCAGAAATCTCTTCTTCAGTACCCTTCCATAGGACAAATATGTCATCCAAAAACCTGGAATATAGTTGTATTTTGTCCCAATAGGGGCTGTTGAAGATGTGGCAGGTTTCCCATCCAAGGAGTACTATGTTGGTATAGACAGAGTCACAAGCTGCTCCCATTGCTACACCTCTTATCTGCTGATAAAATTCCCCCTCAAAGAAAATAAAGTTGTCTAGAATCAAACTCATGATTTCACAAATAAAGATAATCTTACTGTGCTCTAACTTGGAAAAGTTAAATAAAGCTTCTTCAAAACATTCCAAGCCTTGCATCTTAGGTATCACAGTAAATAAATCTTTCACATCAATTGTGAGGAAAATCAAGTTCTCTTGCCACATCTCCTTTTTTATATTACCCAGAAATTCCCATGAATCTTTAACCAAGTGTTCACAGTCATTGATAACATGTTTGACCCAGAAGTCTACCAGTACTGCTAATGGATGAGTTTTATAATTGTTTGCTGCCACGACAGGTCTAAACGGTGGTTTCACTATGTTTTTATGTATTTTAGGGATTCCGAAAAAAATAGGGATTTTAGGGTCTCTTACATATAGAAATTCATAAACTTCTTGTTCTATCCTATTATTTATTAAATATTCCTCTAAATATGCATTAATACGTGCATAAGAAATATTAATTTGATTAGGAGAAACTAAAGCATAAGTTTCTTCATCAAATAATACATTTTGCATCACATCCGAATAATCTGTAGACTTGAACAACACAACACCCCCTCCCTTGTCAGGGGTCATAACCCTTATAGTATCATCTTTTCTCAACTCCATTAACAAGTTAAAGTCTTCCTTACCTAAATTCCATTTTACTTTCTTAAATTTATTTCTCTCTTGAACCTCATACATTTCTTCCAATACTATTTTCTCAAAGGTGTCAATTAATGGATGAAGAGGAGGGTTAAACACACTTCCTCTGTAAGGGATGTCGCTGTTGTTCTTTATAGTAGAAATGTTATCTGAAAACAAGATGTCAAAATTAAATTTACTGGTGAACAATTTAAATTCTATAATGTTGTCTACCATGTTAGCTCGAGTTTGGGGCACAAATTTAATGCCTTTGGAAAACAATTTGAAATGCGTTTCAGTAACAGTGTGCTCAGTATAGTTATGAATGGTAAACCCATCCATGGTGTTCACTATGGGCTGTCCATCTGCAATGGCTGTTGAATCATTCCCTACTAGTTGATTCTCTTCCTGTATGTGGGTTAATACTGAAAGTGTCCCCCCATCTTCATCTGTCCATGTGCTGTTCTTCGTGAGCGGTGGAATACTGGAAAATCCTGGTCATAGGTATCACCATAGTCTCCACCCTGCTTATATTCTTCCTCATATCCCTGTTACTGCTATAGTGTGAATTTATTGAAGGTAGAATTTTTTCTGTTGGGTAGACTTTCTTCTATTTATATTGTTGACTATCTCTATCTAATTTTCGTTTTTTTCTTAGAAAATAGATTATTAATTCTTCTATCTACCCTGTCAAATACCTTGAAATATAACTCTATATATTGTGGGAATAATAAATCCTTTGAAATATTCTGGTCAAGCAGTTCTACTTCTTTAAAAATACTATCTCTCTGTTGCTCATAAAAAATACAGTTTTCTTAACAATATTAATACCTGCTTCATCAAAGATATTGTAAAATTCATTCAGTATAGAATCATTGTATTTTATCCCAAACAGAAACTTGTATATACGTAAACCCTGTGGAACAATTTGTAACCTTAAACATTCATTCAAGTATGCTATATCAACTTCACAAGATTTTAGTTTAAGCAATCTTTTTTCAAAAAAAGAAATCATTTCCTTCAAAGAAGAGAAGCTTTGAGTTTTGTCACTGTTCAATTCCAACACCTTGTGCTGTTCCACAGTGGCTTGCTCAGCACCACAGAATATATATCCTCTGTTTATAAGTGAAGTATAACGTTCCTTCCTGGAATCTTTATGTAACCTTCTCCCTGCAGGGACATTTTGTCGACTGCTAGTTAGCCCATTCATGTTGTCACACTGGTTAACTATAGGGTTAATATTCTCATTGTTATCAATAAATTGACCACTGGTGCATGGTCTTTCCCCTGAAAGTCTAAACAGATTGTTAAAAGGCTGCATAGTCTTTCTAGAGTCATTATGTCCCCCACAAGTTGCTGGAATCATTCCCGATTCACCCGGGACATTATGAGTATTTAAATTTACAGTACCTGGATTAAAAGTTATGCTTGGTGTGGTCAAAAAGCTTTCCTGCATCTATAGTTGATTTTTAGAGCAAGCAGTCCCTTCAGAAAGACGCCTTCTCTTCGGTATGGCTCCATATCATTCGCCTTCTCTTCCTGGTACGCGGTTTGCATCACCACTGCTGTTGTCATGAAGTCCTGCCCCTTCATTGGTTAATTCAACTGCCAGCAAACCGCTCAGTCTTTCTACTGGTTTTGGATGGCCAGGATCCTTGGCAATGGGTTTAAAACTACTCGTGAAGCTGGAAAAAGCACTGACCAGCCGATGTAGTTCTCCCTTCAATTCAGAGACTTCCTGTTTTAGGTTACTCAATTTACAATTCTCCTCCAGAATAGTCGCAAGGTTGACTTGGCCTTGAGCTTCCCCGTTTTGTTGTCCATGTGTCTCCATAACAATTAAGCCCAGAGAGTGGGTGTAGAAAACAAACCAAAACCTAAAAACACGCAGAAAGTGAAACAACTGTAAAACCAAAAATATCCAGGCTGTAATCCAGAAAAAAGGGTTATCTATCTGTAGTACAAGTTTATTAAGCACTTTTGGCTATGCACAGTATAGCCTTCATCAGAATACATTACAAACAGCATACAGCTTCATTAAATAGAACTCATTGACCAATCACAAAGATAAAACAATTAATTAAAGAATCATCCCCCTACATTGCCCATTAACTCTTGAAAACATATAGTAGATTCGTATTCCATACAGAAACAACAAGTCACGTCATCACTAGAAAACATGCTCTATAAAAAAACCTTTCAAAATTCATCACTAACTATAAAAATTTATATTTCTTATTTTTTCTTTCCCGCAAAACTGGGACCATGGAAATATTTTCATTTAACCCTGGGGGAAACATTGCTGCTGTTCTAATTTGTCATTGTGTTTCTTTTTTCTTTAAAGTATTTTTCCAGTCTCCCCCTCTTGGATTTAATTCGTCTTGCTCCACAATTCCAAATGAAAATTTTGTAAAAGATGCACATATTGAAGAATGTTTATATAGTGCACTAGCTGTTTTTTTATTTTTGATGTCATTAACATGCTCATTCATCCTACTTTTAAGTGACCGTTCTGTTTTTCCTAAGTAGAATGCTGTGCATGAGTTGCACAGAGCTATGTATACAACACCTTTGGTCAAACAATTCCCATTTACAAACACTATTTTACATTTTAGCCTATTGTGTAGAACTACAGATTGTTCTATGGATTATTCTTTGTGTATATAGCAACATTGTCTACACACTCCACATGGTCTGGTGCCCCTGCTGTTCAACTTTCTGGATTCTATCTTGCATTCAAGAAGGCTCTTAATATTGTGCCCTGTATTATTAACAAATCTAGGACCCTCTCCCAACTTCTTATATATTTCTTGATTAGTTTTGAAAATTGTCCAGTTCTTGTTGATAATACCCCTAACATCCTTATTTGTGGAATCGTATTCAAGTACACAGGCCCTTTTGTATTTATCATTTTCCTTAATCTTTTCCACATTGTTATTTTGTAATCCTACCCCTAATAAGGGGAAATGGTCAATGCCCCACTTGTATTGTACTTCTGAAATGATTTCCTCGATCATCTGTTTGGGGTACCCTCTCTCTTCAACCATGCACTGTAATTTACTTCATTCGCCTTGTAAATCATCATAATGGGGTGTCATTCTGACAACCCTCACTGCCTGTCCCTTCACTATACTTCTTTTTTGAGCAGTAGGGTAATTGCTCCCATAATGTAGATATGTGTTGCAAAATGTAGGTTTTCTATATATACAGGATCGGAATCCACTCATGTCATTAATAATTTGTACATCCAAATAGTTAATACCGGTAAAATAATAATTAAAGGTAAACTCTAAGACGTCAGTTGTTTCACCTACGTATTGCATGAAATCAAAAATCTCTTCTTCAGTACCCTTCCATAGGACAAATATGTCATCCAAAAACCTGGAATATAGTTGTATTTTGTCCCAATAGGGGCTGCTGAAGGTGTGGCAAGTTCCCCATCCAAGGAGTACTATGTTGGCATAGACAGGGGCACAAGCTGCTCCCATTGCTATACCTCTAATCTGCTGATAAAATTCCCCCTCAAAGGAAATAAAGTTGTTGTCTAGAATCAAACTCATGATTTCACAAATAAAGATAATCTTACTGTGCTCTAACTTGGAAAAGTTAAATAAAGCTTCTTCAAAAAATTCCAAGCCTTGCATCTTAGTATCACAGTAAATAAATCTTTCACATCAGTTGTGAGGAAAATCAAGTTCTCTTGCCACATCTCCTTTTTTATATTAGCCAGAAATTCCCATGAATCTTTAACCAAGTGTTCACAGTCATTGATAACATGTTTGACCCAGAAGTCTACCAGTACTGCTAATGGATGAGTTTTAGAATTGTTTGCTGCCAAGATAGGTCTAAACGGTGGTTTCACTATGTTTTTATGTATTTTGGGGATTCTGAAAAAAATAGGGATTTTTAGGATCTCTTACAATGGCAAATAAGAACAACAGCAATGTTTCCCCCAGGGTTAAATGAAAATATTTCCATGGTCCCAGTTTTGCAGGAAAGAAAAAAATAAGAAATAAATATTATTTTTATAGTTAGTGATGAATTTTGAAAGGTTTTTCTATAGAGCATGTTTTCTAATGATGAATTGACTGTTGTTTCTGTATGGAATATGAATCTACTATATGTTTTTAAGAGTTAATGGGCAATGTAGGGGGGATGATTCTTTAATTAATTGTTTTACCTTTGTGATTGGTCAGTGAGTTCTATTTAATGAAGCAGTATGCTGTTTGTAATGTATTCTGATGAAGGCTATGCTGTGCATAGCCGAAAGCGCTTAATAAAATTGTACTACAGACAGACAACCCTTTTTTTCTGTATTACAGCCTGGATATTTTTGGTTTTACAGTTGTTTCACTTTCTGGGTGTTTTTAGTTTTTAGAGTCATATTTGTACTTGTTCGGAGTGACCTGAGTGCTTTAGAATGTATAAGGAAGAAAAGAAGAAAAGAAAAAGAGAGAGATAAGATATAAGCCAAGAAACATTCAGAGATTTATTAGAGAAGAAAATTTCCTTTTATGAAAAAGAAAGAGAGATGTATAAAATGAATCAAATTAAAATGAACAGCTTGTTATATAAACAAAGCTATTGTTTACAAGGAAATTAAGAAGCGGTAGCACCATATTTGAGTAAAATAATAAAAGAAGGAAAAATAATAAGAGAACTAAAGAATAAGGAAGGTAAGCAAATAAGACAGCAAGAAGGAATGTGTGAAATAATTAAAGAATATGTATTAGAATTATTTGTTAGAAGAAAACAAAGAACAAATGTATAAAGATGAACAATTAAATAATGAAGATAATGAGTATTTAGAACACAATTTAACTAGGAAAGAACTGAATGAAATTTTAAAATATATTAGCATGAATTCTACAACAGGACTGGATAGAACTGAATATGGTATCTGTAAAAAATGAAGGAGTAGCAAAAATACTTTTTATAGAAGCTATGAATGAATGGTTAGAAACTGGAATTAAAGAGAAAGGGATATGCACAGGAGTTATAAAAGTTATATTTAAAAAAGGAAATGAGATAAAAAAAATTGGAGACCTATAATATTGAATAATATGGATTATAACATTTTCATGAGAATAATAACAAAAAGATTACAAAAAATGGATAGAATATATGACCAAAATGTATTCAGAAGAAAAGGAAAAGGAATCAAGAGTTATTATGGATAATAAGAGAAATCATTGATAATATCATAAATAAAATTGTAGAAGTGAAAGTTATGATAGGGGATATAAGCAAAGCCTATGGTAATATTCAATATAAATAATTATGGGCAATTTTGCAGGAATATAATGCAAGCAAAAAATATTACAAATAATAAAATCAGTTTAGGAAAGGTACTATGTGAAACTAAATGTAAATGGCTGGATTGGGGAAGACATAAAAATAGAATGTGGAATAAACCAGAACTGCCCAGCTAATAGTGTAATTTTCTCATTATTTATGAATGTAGTAGTGAATGAAATTAATAAAATGTCAAGTAGTGGTGCAGACAAAATGATGAAGGAAGTACAATTGCCAATGATGTATAATTATGCGGATGATATTTTACTAATTGTTTAAAATAGAGTAGGGATGGAAGAAGTTAATGAAAATGTAACTATAAATTAAAAAAAATTGGTTTAAATATAAATAAAGAGAAAAGTAAAGAATTTGGTTTTGAAGGTATGATAGGAGATATTGAGTTCAATGAAAAATATATAGATATATTAGGAATAATATTTGGAAGGAATATATGCAGACAACAACAGTGGGATAATGAACTCAAAGAAGTAAAGGATATGATTATTTTTTGGAAATCATATAGATTTTCATAAAGAAAAAAACACACTTGTTGAAAACCATGGTAACAGGAAAAATTAATTAGGTTGCTAACATCTATATGATTCCTTTTAAGTATGAAAAAGAACTAATGATGATTATATTTTCCTTTATATGGGGCTCTAGACTGAATCCAATCAAGAGAGGCACTATATATGAAAGAAGAGCATGCAGGCTTGGGTTTAATAAACCAAATAGTACATGTTGCATCTTTAATTTTATATAAGGTATTAAAAGAAATTAGGAAGGAAAATAAAAACTTGATAGAAATGATACTATATTATAAATACAAAGAATTGTGGGAAGGAATTGAACTTAAAAAAGAAGTAAAAGCATTGTAAATGAAGAAATAAAAGCGTAACAAAACAAAATTGTGTTATGGAAAATAAAAAAGAATATATGTGAAAAAAAATAGAAGGGAATGGTACTTAAATATTATGAAAGTATTTAATTGCATTGATGCATGGAAGGATTTGGAAATAGCTAAGAAAAAGCCATCATCATCATCATCTCCTTTTGGCTTATCCCAGTTAGGGGTCACCACAGCAGAACAATGGTCCACAAAATGATTGGCAGTGGAGTTTTTTATGGTGTTGAGTTGCTAGCCTGGCGCCCAACCTTCCACAGAAGGCACACACATGCACATACCTAGCACCAATTTAGAGTGTCCAATCCACATACAGCATGTCTTTGGGATGTGGGAGGAAACCAGAGCACCTGGAGGAAACCCACACGATCACAGGGAGGACATGCAGACTCCGCACAGAAGGCACTCCAGCCAAGAATCAAACCGGAGAACATATTGCTATGAGGCAGCAATGCTAATCACTTCACCACCATGGCCGCCCATAACAAAAATGCCATAATGATGAGATATAATAACTATAAAAAGATTAAAGAATATAATGATTTTTATGGAAATTGTCTATTAGAAAACTGCCAGTTAAGGCAAATATTTCATACAAAAAAAAAACAAGCTAGAATAGGTAATATATGTGTAGATTTTGAGACTACTGAGCATGTGTTTTTGAAATGTGAACAAGTTAATAATTTGTGCAAAGAAATATGTAAACATAATAGGGTGAAAAGTTTGTTAAAAGTTGAGCAAATAAATATGGACATAATAGAATTTGGTTATTATGGTGCATGAAAACAGAAAAAAGTGAAGAAAATGGACAGAGTAATATTTTATGTTTCATGAACTATATGGAATGATAGATTAAATGAAATCAAATACAATGGAAACTGGACTTTGACAAAGATTCTGGAGAAAATAATGTTTAGTTGTGTATAAAAGAGTGGGGGAAATGCTTAACTTGAAGTTTACAATGTATGGAGATTTGTAAATAGATGTAAATAATGTAAATATGTAAATACTATGTAATGTATATATCAATAAAAAAACTACTCTTCATTGTTGCGAGACACATTTTGGAGGAGCAATTCCTGTTTCCATTTCAGATACAGAGATGGCCTGGAAAAACAGGGAGGCAATGGAGATTGAAGGAGATGATGGAATGGTGAAAGAAATGAAGGAGAAACAAATACAGAGACAAGAAAATGGGTGCAAGATTCTGAGGAAATGTTTCAAAGAAACCTGTTTGATGGAGATGAGTCAGCAAATGTAGAATGCATAATTACAACCCTCCAGTTGGGAGGGTTTCAGGATGATTTACTTAAGCAAATGGTGCAGAATGAGTCAGAAAATGAAGGAGATGTTTCTTGGGGGGTTGTTATGGAGACAATGAAAAAGGAAGATGCAGAAACAATCCTGAAGAACAGTGGTGAGTTGGAAAAAAAAGCATGCAGAAAAAGTAAAAGAAGTCCAGAGAGGAGTAGAAGAAAAGAAGAAGAAAATGAAAAATGGAAGCATGTGGTAAGGATTCAAAGTAAAGAAGACAAAGAAAAGGACAAGTATGAAGTGTGGGACAATTTAATAGCTCCTTTGGGTATAAAATCACATGAGGTAAGAGCATTTATTCTTATTAACAAAAAGACATTTTGTGACATTATATTTGAAACTGTTTTTTGCAACGGAAAATTTCTTGGAGAATATGAAAAAAAAGAAAGCCTGCAATCAATGGAATCATTATGAGATAAAAGCATTTAACAGGGAAACAAAGAAGAACATTCATGTACAATTTTGAACAGAGGTAAAAAGACAGACTTTGAAAGGACATTTGCAAGCTTTATGTAAAGATGTACTGGACACTGCGAATGTTTATAACAAAGGGGATTGATGGACTGGTGGCTGGAATTGAAACATTGTGTTAAAAATAAAAAGATAAGAATTATACATATACCAAGCATGATAAATTTGGAAGGAAATAGACATGTTGTAAAATACTGGGGACAATCCAAAACATGTTTTTTATTCTTGAAAGAGGGACAATTGATAAGTAACTATGACAAAAAGACATGTTATATTTGTGGGGAAATGAAACATGATGCAAAAAATATGAATTGAAATGTTATAAATGTAACAAAATTGGACATTTATGGACGGACTGCAAAAATGGATATAAAAGTAAGGAAAAAGAAAGAGGAGAAAATAAACAAAGAGAAGATATTTTAGAAGAAGTAGAACTAGAAGAAAAATAGATGAGAAAAATAATAAAGAGGACATAAAAGAAGGTTCTGAAATAAGTGAAGATAAAAAATTGGGAGGTAGTAAAAGAGGGAAAATAATTCAACAGGTAAAAGGATAAAAGACAGAAAATTTAAAGGGATAAATATAAAAGAAAGAAAGAAAAGAAATTAATGAAAAAGAATATATGCAAACTAATGAATGTGACCTGCCACAATGATTAAGGTATTTGACTCACAGACACAAAGTACAGTGTTTGATTCTCATCTTCAGGAAGGAAACTGGCTTGGCTTAAAATTCCCTATTAATAAAGCTAGTCTAGCAATTAGCTATGAACTTATGAAACCATGACTTTAAGGAAAAGGGAAAATGAAAATTTTAGAGTGCTTTCTGTGAATGTGAATAGTATTAAGAGTACAGTAAGAAGAACAGGAATTTAGGAGTGGTGTAATACATATGATGTAGATATAGCTATATTAGAAGACACATTTTTAACAAATGAAGAAAGATTACAGAGAAACTATGGGGAAGAAAGATAATCTGGAATTTGGGAAAATTAAAAATGTTCTGGAATAGCCACATTCTGTAGAAATACAGTAATGATATTAGATGCAACTTCAGTAAAAATTGGAAGATTAAGCATTGTAGATTTAAAATGGAAAGAATAATTAATTGGAATTATAACAGTATATGCTTATACTAATTGTAAAGAAAGGGAAAGCTTATTTCTTCAGATTTTAGACTATGTAGTGATAAATATGAATATTATAATAGCAGGAGACTTTAACTGTGATTTAAGAGGCAAGCATAAAAGAAAGGAAATGATATAACAAAAATGTTAGAAGTTATAAGATGTGGTAAGTTAAAACTTTGGGACAAAAAATAATGGTCTTACAAAAGGGATATGTATAGAACTGAAATAGATTGTTTTATAGTATCAGAAGGGTTAGTTATAATAGAAGGGGGTAGTTAAAACAGGATATTCTGATCATCTTGCAGTATGGCTATAGATAAAGGAAAACAAGGAATATATAAAATAGGCAAAGGAATAAAAAGGATAAATGAGAAAACATGAAATAAAGAATGAAAAAGATTAGTAATACAGTTATGGAAAGATCATATTACTATGAGAGTATTTTATAAAAACTGGTCAGAATGGTGGATGATATTTAAGGAAAAATATATATATTTTTACAGTGGCAATATGATGAGAGAAAAGTAGAGAAAGAAAAATATAAAGGAGCATATAATGATGCACTGGAAGATTTAGAACATAATGATAGAAAGTACTTTGACAAAGAGAAAGAATTACATGAAAGAAATAAAAAAATGCAAGAATTGTTACATAAGCAGAGATATTTTTACAAGGAAAAAGAGAAGTATCGATTTGCTTATGCTGATTAGTAAAGGAAGATGGTAGTGTAATGAGAGAAATAAAAAATATAAAAGGAGAAATAGAAAGAACTCAGGAAAGATTATGAATACTGCAGTTCAATATGTCCAAAAATATTTCAAGAACAAAGGTAGTGAAAAAACAAGGAAAGTAAAAAAGGTAACAGAAAAAGAGAATAAAGAGTTGGAAAAGGATATTTCCTTAAATGAGCTAGATAAAGTATTAGGACAAGTAAATATAGATTTGGCTGCAGGACCAGATGGAATAAGGAATAAAATGTATATAAATTTAAGGGATTGGCAAAAAAAAAATAAGATTTTGAATGAATGGTCAAATGAAGGTTTTATATATCAAGAATTATGTAGTGGAATGCCTAAATTCATATTGAAGAAGGAAGGTAGAAACAATTAAAAAAACTGGAGACTGATAGTATTGAATAATAATGATTATAGGATTTCTATGAAAATAATACAATAGACATTTGTATCTAAAATGAAAAATATTATGGAAGATAGTATATATAGTATAAAGGGGAATGGTTGACAAAAAGTACTGATGATAGTTGGAGTAATTATGGATGATATGAACAGAAAAGAAGTGAAAATCATGATAGAAAACCTTAATAAACCATTTGGCACAACTGGACATGAAATCTTATGGGTAATAATGAAAGAATATAATATAAGTGAGAAAGTCAGGAAATTATGTGTGTCACCATATAGTAACAATTAAGTAAAAATACTTGAAAATGGTTGGTTAAGCCAAGAGGCACATATGAAGAGAGGTACAAGACAGGACTGTCCAAAGAGTTGTATATCCTTTGCATTAGTTATGAATGAGATAGTGTGTGAAATAAATTACAAAATGAAGGAGGCATGGTATATAACACCTGAAGGGTTAAGAATTCCAGTTCTGTTAACATATGCAGATGACATTATAATAATAATTGCAAAAAACAAAACTTGGATAAAAGAAGTAACAATTTGCAAAAATGAGTGTCTAGAGATGATAGGGATGGCTTCAGGGGTATATATTTTACAGTGAATGAAATTTCTGTATTAGGTAAAAAATTTGGAAATATGTAAGTAGAATTCAATAGGGGAAAAACAACAGAATAAATAAAACACACCAGTCTTTTCTGAAGAACATATACATTATCTTATAGAAAAAGGGTTTATTTGATAAATTCACTACTTATTGGAAAAATAGCAAACTTAACAAATATATTTACATTGCCAAAAGTATTTGAAAAGGAATTATTGCAGATATTTTTTTTTTATTTATATGGGGTTCTAGAATAAACTCAGTAAAAAGAGGAATTCTGTATGTAAATAAAGAAAAAAGGAGGTTTAGGGTTTGTAGAACAGGGCACGTGCATGTACCTCTAAGAAGCATTTCCAGATGTAGCACGTGCATATAAATAGTGAGCATGTGCAGGCAGCAGTGCTATTTTGAGAGAGTAGCCAGAGTGTTAAAATGTACGAGTGTGGTAGACAATCTGTTTATGTTTATTTAAGTTTAAGTTACAAACCCTCATTCCTGATGTGCTTGTGTGTAATAAAGCTGCTTGAACTGAACCCACAACCACTTCTCTGTTTTATCCTGACCAGACGAGCAACAGGGTTAATTAACTTTATACAGTGTTAAAGTGAATAAATGAAAATATGACAGATTAGTAGTAAAATTGCAAATATAACTATGATAAATTTTGGAGCATGGTAAAAAATTAAGAGAGAAAAGAAGTGCATACATGTGGAAATATCTACCAAGAAAAAATATTTTTGTGGAAAATGAAAATTGATGATATTGAAAAAGGTATCAAAGTATGGTATAAGAATGTAATGATGAAACATTACTATGTAAAACCATGAGAAAATCTAACAGATGAAAAAAATAAAGTTATAAAAAATAAGAAGCAAATGGTGTAATCAGAAAGTAGAATGCCATTTTTTTTTGTGGAGACTGGTAATAGATAAATTGCCAGTAAAAGGAAATATGCCATATAAAGAGAAAAGTGATAGAATATGTTTATATTATCAAGAAGAAACTACAGAACATGTGTTTTTGAAATGTAAAAGAATAAAAAGTTATAGGGAAAACTAAAGATGATTTGTTGGAGATATAAAAAGTGGATAAAATAAACATGGGTATGATTAAATATGGATATTATAAGAACAGAAGTAAAGAATATGTAAAAAAAAAACAGAAAAAAAAGTTATTTTATGTTATATGGGTTATATGGAATGAAAGAATAAATGAAATTATGTTTAATGGTAAATGGATTTCAGCAACAATATTAAGTAAAATCAGATGGTGGCCATGGAAAAAGGAGTGGTGGTCTAACAGGGATGAAAATTCAGTATGATTGTGTAAACAGATGCGTGTGTGTGTGTGTGTGTGTGTGTGTGTGTGTGTGTGTGTGTGTGTGTGTGTGTGTGTGTGTGTGTATATATATATATATATATATATATATATATATATATATATATATATACTTGGAAATATTTGTGAATACGAAAATATTTTGTAAATAAGAGTTACTGTTGTATATAAATAAAGGACCTCTACTTTTTTGATAGGTGCTTTGAGATTTTTTTTCATGCACTTGAGCTACCACCAACTAAAGCAGATGAGACCTCGGTTTAACATCTCATCTGAAGAATGTTACACACAAGAGGGCAATACCCCTTTGATGTTGCACAGCAGTGTCAGTAAATGATCTACCTGGTGTAGGAATAGAACCCAAAGCCTTCTACAGTAAAGAAAAGTGTGCTACCTGTTGAGCCACTGACACAGCTGAACACATACTGTGTTAGTACTGTTGTCTCAATAATATCAGTACACAGAATAATAGGATCATAGGAAGTTATTAGGTTAATGGCCCTTGGGCTCTTACAAACCTAGGGGAGTTCTACCCTTATTTCCATGATCAGCACATATTGCTCCTGTCCAAGAGGGACACAGGTGGAACCCCTGGGGTGAATTTATGGTTACCCATCCAACTGTCCAGATTGGGTTTGAAGAGGGCCAATGAGGTGCTCTGTTTGACATGAAGTGGGAGCCTGTTCCAAAGGTGTAGTAACCTCTGGGCAACAAAACTGTCCCTTCAGCAGGTTTTATTAATGTCACATACCAGGTTAAGGCCTTTAGAGCAAGTAACCCATGTACCATTTGACTTGTAGATCTGTAGTATTTCCAATAAAGCACGGTCAGAGATTACCTTATATGCAAAGCAGAGATCACCTCTGAGTAGTCTGTATGAAACAGAATAAAGTGATAGTGATCTCAGATGATCCACATAGGACAGATGCTGAAGACCTTGAATTTTCCTAGTGCGGAACCTTTGTGGTCTTTCCAACTGCCACAGGTGCTTGGAAAGGTACATATCAAAAAGGGTGTTATACTTAATTATTGACCTGATGAGTGAAGAGTACAGGGAGGTTATAACTTCTTTTTTTCTGGAGGCAATACCTTTACTTATGAGATGAGCAATATAGAATGCCTCCGGAGGCATGGTGATCAAAGGTAAGGTTGCTATCAACCTGTGTGCCCAGGTCTTTCACCACTGAATGTGTACTTAGGGTGTTGCTATTGATGTGGTAGTTAGCAGGAAAATTGCTCTTACCAAAAGGGATGATAATACATTTTTTTGCATTGAGTTTAAGACCATGACTTTGGCACCAAGCATTTGTTTACATCAGACTCTCTTGTAGGTTGTTGATATCATTTGGAGATGCTATGACTACTCCCAGTTTGCAGTCATCAGCAAACTTTGTCAGCTACAAACCTTTAGTTTTTGCTTGTAAGCACAAAACACGAATAAAACTTGTAAAAAATAAATAAAGCACAAAGACCAGCTCACAGGAACAGACTACACTTTAATATGAGCGCTTTCGTCGGCGTAAAACCATCTGACTTCTTCAGATTACGTGAACATAAAACATCACTTCCTTTTGTACAAAAAAAATCACTTCCTTTTATACAATAAACATCACTTCCTTTTACACAAAATATTAATCACATGATCCCTAAATAATATATTTCTTAAAAAGTTTGCATTCAAGTGAAATAAAATAAAATCCACTACATCACCACAATGCCTTCTTCAATACAATCAGGAATGTTTGTGCAACATAAAATAAAGTGCAATATGCAAGTTGACCATAGCCTGTTCATTTACACAAACCCTATGAAATACCACTTATTTGAGAATGTCTTCAAATATGAAAATCTGCCTTTAATTTTAGTAAGCTAGAAATGGAGGCTATATCATTAAGTCCAGGTGGATGTGTAGCATCACATCTCAGTTGCCACACTAGTTCCTTGTATTCAACCATTCTACCATTGGTCCTAACACTGGAAGGGGAGGCAACGACAGTATGCCTGTCAACCAGGGAGCTTCACAGGCATCCTTTTCCTTCTCAGACTGGATTTGGGAAGGTACCGAGTGTGAATTTCACAAGGAAAACATCAGAAATAACTATGGGACTCTGGACCAACAATTAAAAACTTTTGAAACTGAACTTTTGAAGTTAAGAAAGCTTCAAACAGAGAACTGCTATCTAAGGGAATGCCTGAGGAGAGAGGAAGTACTGAAAGGGCTACGTTTGTTTAAATTTCCAACAGGTATTATAAACGGCTCTGAATTGTACAAAGAACTTTTAACAATGTTTAATCGCCATGGTTGTGAACTTTTAGAACGTTTGGTGAGAGACAATGACAGGAAAATAAACTGCTTAAAAGTTAACACTGACCATTTTAATGACTGTATTAAGAATGATTTATGTTTTGATTTAAAAACAAATGAATACAGGGCTGTTTTTGTCAATGTTGACAAGGTTGCGGCAGCTATAAAATCCAAAAAAGCTAAAAAGCTGGAAAGGGACAGAATTGAATATAAAGGGGGGAGGGCTTATCCATTGCCTATTTCTAATAACAGGCCCATGGCACCTCAAGAGGTGAACTATGATGAAGGCTCAGTGTCTGTTATTCTAAAAGTGTATTAGTTCTGGTTTAAGTACTTGGGCTTCAGGCCAGTCATTTTACATTAAGAAGGTTTGTGGTCTGCACTCTTGTGGGAGGAGAGGCTGGACTCTGCCCTTATGAGCTGGGAATTTCTGGTTAAAGGCTTATAGTGCCTGCATAGCTGAACTGTTTCGTACTGAAATTGGTGTGCCTGGTTTGCTGTCGCATAAACTAGATTCAGGCCTGCTGAATCTAGCTTTGTTTGTATAACTTGAGCACTAATCCAGGCCTTCTTTTTTTGGAGAAGGTTCCCCTGCACCCCAGTGGCAGGAGTGTGCAGTTAGAACTTGTCTGATTGAAGACTACAGGAACAGGGCTCAGTTTTGAGATTTTTTTTACTGGTTAATTGGGTAATTTGTTTAAAATCCTTTTCTGATTGCTTGTAGTCATCTAAAGCTGTTTTAAGTGTATTTTTTAATGTTTGTAGTCATTTAAAGCTGTTTTAAGTGTATTTTTTACTGTTTTTGCCTTATCTTTTCAAAAAAAAGTTTCCTTGTTCCCCACCTTTCTAAGCTAGTATAGTCCAGTTTTCAGGCTAGTGCTGAATTCAGGGCTGTGTTACAAGTTTCTGAATTGCCCATACCTTACTTGGATAGAAGGAGGTTTCTCTGTTCACCTGTGAGAGAGGGAGCTTTGAGCAGCCATCTGTCCCTGGAGGAGTGGTTCCAGCCCAGAAGTTAGTAGTTTATAGGCCATTTTGGGCTAATTTCTATCTCTTTCATTTCCCTGCTGTAAAAACCGCATTGCATGGTTTTGCATGTCCAGGCAGTGCCGGTTAGCTAGGACTAAATTATTCCCGGCACCACCAAGTCTCCTCTTCAGTTTTTCCCTTGAAAGTAGTCTAACTCTAAACCTAAGCACTTAAAAAGCATCCTATAGTCCAGCACTTGCTCAGACCTAATAGCATGCACTAATATACCCCGACACTTGATTGTCCAGTAGGGCAAGGCTCATTATTCACTCCTCACCAACCAAGCGACTAAGCAGCTCATCCTACTATTCAGGCATGACCAAAGGGCAATTTCAGGTATACTCTCCAGTCCAGCTGGTGAACCTGGGTATCCTGCGGCAATGTTACAACTGCCTCATGTACACAGACAACCCTCTCCTCCTACCACAAAACATTAACATATGCAAGAGATGCAATTATATAGCTAAACTGGAGGCTAAGCTCTCTCCACCCAAGACTGGAACAGGCAGTCATGAGGAGAAGGTTAACAGTTGCACCACACCTCCAGCCTCACATAGACCTACTAAACCAGCACTGGCAACAAATACACATAAATACACAAAATCATACTCGGAGGCTCTAAATAAAAACCTGCAAAAGCATCACAGACCTCCAAAGCAGACACCCAAAAAACCTGCACCTCCCATCACAAACCAAACAACACACAAAACACAAAATCAGTGTGCCATAGAATCACAGCCCTTAAAGCAAAATAACATACCTAACACACTAGTAATAGGCAACTCTATAGTCAGGCACACTGACGTCCCACTCACTAGGCTGGACAAGGAGAAGGTTACTGTTAGCTGTCTGTCGGGAGCCAGAATCCACCACATAACACAAGCACTCTGGTCACTCCAGAGCAAGTACAAATATGACTCTGTCATTGTTCATGTTGGTGTGAATGACCTAAGACATACCTCCCTGGACTACATGAAAAGAGACATGGAAGAGCTCTCTGATCATGTAGCCCAGGCGGGTATGACCCTGAGTAGCATCCTGCCCTCACCAAGAATGATACCGCAGTATAAAGAAAAATGATCAATTTCAACAATTGGCTAAGTTTCTGGTGTCATTCAAAGGGGATCCAGTGTCTGTCAGCCTGGAACGACATGCTCGACAAGCCTCGTTGCTTTGCAAGAGACAGCTTGCACCTGTCAATGGAACATAACACATTTTCCCACATGCTTTTGGGAGACTTGATGTATTGTTTTGCAAATTATAGCCGGGCCTGGATGTTTTTCTGTGTAAGAAAAGGCTTCCATCTCGCAACCCTACCCCATAGCCCAGACATATGGAGAATACTGGAGATTGTTGTCACATGTAGTACACAACCAGTATTTGCCAGAAATTCCTGCAGCTCCTTCAGTGTTGCTGTAGGTCTCTTGGCGGCCTCCATGACCAGCTTTCATCTTGTCTTTTCATCAATTTTGGAGGGATGTCCAGTTCTTTGCAACATCACTGTTGTCCCATATTTTCTCCACTTTTTGATGACTGTCTTCACTGTGTTCCATGGCACATCCAATGCTATGGAAACTTTTTTGTACCCTCTGACTGATACCTTTCAACAATGAGATCCCTTTGATGCTTTGTAAGCTCTCTGCAAACCATTGCTTTTGCTGTAGCAGGCAACTGAGTAAATATCAGAAAAATCCTACTCGGCCAGTTGAACTTTATTTGGGGTTAGTCAGAGCCTCTTTAATTGATGGCAGGTGTGTACCCAAGATGACTGAATGCTGCAATTAAATCAAAAGGTGCTTCAACAAAGTATCAGTTTAATGGTGTGCACACTTATGCAACCAGCTTAGTTTACGCTTTTTTATTTTTTATATTTTTTCTCCTAAAAGATTTGTTTTTCAACTGAATTGTACACATTAAAGGTTGGAAACATTTTGAAATGATTTATTGTGGTCTCATTTTTTATATCACAAAAACCTGGCATTTTAACAGGGATGTGTAAACTTTTTATATCCACTGTACCTAGCTGGGGGAGTTTGTCAATGACGCCTGAGTGGGGGATAGTGTCAAAAGCCTTGGCGAAGTCTAGGTAGGCTGTATGCACAGATTTCCCCTCATCAGGGTCCTTGGTTAATGTCTCGAAGAAGTCCACCAGATTTAACAAGCATGATCTCCCTTTGACAAATTCAGACTGAGTAGGGGTCAAGTGTTTGAATATTACCTATATCATTGTTGATAAGGTCCATCATGATTCACTCCGTGGCCTTGCAGATAAGGCTAGTCAGGCTAATAGGTCTTTAGTTCCCAGGGTCAGTGGAAGCACCACCTTTGTGCAAGGGAATAACAGTGGCTGTTTTCCACTCAGCTGGGATGAAGCCAGTGCTTAGACTATGACTGAAAAGAGTACCCAATGGTGTTGCTAATTTTTGTTGCAGCCCATGGAGGACACAGCCTTGAATGTTATCAGGTCCCATAGATGCTGCGTTCTTGGCCTTAGAGAGGGCGTTTATGACCTGCTCTTTACAGATACAAGATAGGGGACAGGTGTTAGGGATGTCATGGGGTACGTGTGGCAGGGACAGGGGAGTGAAGTTTTCACAGAACCTGTCTGCCAACAGGTTAGCTATGTCCACAGGTTCAGTATATGTGGTATCATTACAAGTATATGTGGTATAATTACAAGTCTTAATGTTTTTTTCAGTACTTTATTGTTATTTATTTTATATATTTCATAACCAGGTAAGCTCAACAGGCAGAAGTGCCCTTTTTCACTCTCTGGTTAACTGTGTTGCTCAGACCACAGAGTAGGGAAATGGAGGTGGAAGGAAAACACATCTGAACCCTGGTTTACATGAAGCAGTTTAGCTTCATAACAGCTCCAGATTCTTAATGATCTCTGCTAACTGCCTGTAAATTGCACTACACTGTATTTTATGCCTTGAAGCTTGGTTCAGAGGTTTAAGACTATAACTGAGATACCTATTCCTTGGAACAGTCCTGGATATGATTCCCAGGGCCTACATTTGCTTACTGTAAGGTCCTCAGCAAGTCACTTCACCAGACACTGCTGTTTAATTTAGCTGAAATACATCAGTAATTTACCCTGGTTAACAAATGTATATAATAATTAATGTAATCATCATGGATCATAAGTTATAACAGGTATTACACTTCTGACGTTCATCAGCTAGGACTATAATGAAGGATTCAGAAAGGACATCAAGCTGAACCTGCAGGATGCGGGAACACATTTAAGAACATTAGTTTGTCTACACTCACCAGCATGCTAAATATACTGCAGTTTTACATCTGTATTTCTATTAAGTGGTGAGTGACTGAAGCAAATGCTCCAACAGAGAGAAAGAAAGGAGAAAGAGACAGAGTGAGAGAGACAGAAAAACTTGGCAGATAAGGTACCCAATTATAAAAGACTCTGTCTGCTTGTGAACAAGGTGCTCTTTATACAGGAAAGTTCCTGTAATAAGAAATCAATATACATCTTTGGTTTCTACAAAGAGTTTAATGCAAAATTCACAGTAAAGGTTACAATACAACAGCTTGCATGCCCTACCCCTTTTACTTTACAAACAAGATCTAATCACATGATTGCAAGGGTAACACTTTTGCAAAAAAGTAGAAACACAAGGTTTGTTAGTAGCATTACAGTTAAAGATCTGCAAGATGCAAATTAACTGCGCTTACACTTTGCTACTTTATATGCTCACTGTTGTGGCTCATACCTTTCATCACTCCAGGGCAGTAATGTTTAACTGCCAGACTTGTTATGCAGTCCTGGAGCAGTGAAATGAATGCACAAATAGCACTTAACAGCAGGGCCTCAGAAGCCTTACATAAAAGGTTAATTGTGCCCCGAGCCTCCCAGAACAGAATTAACCTGATTATAGTATACAGTAAAGACAAGCTTGCCCTGCTCTGTCATGTACAGACCTTGGTTCAAAAGCAAATACATATTCAATTTTTGAGCAATTTTACATCACTCTGTAGTGTAGACACACACACACACACACACACACACACATTTGTGTATACTTACATTTCCAGCAAGATGTAAGTAGATTTAATGATCAAGAAAGTAACAGCAAATGGAACTGAAGCCAGGGATAATGCTCTGTAAATACTGCGCCTTGTGTGGCTTTTCCTACACTCCATTTTAACAGGAAGATGTGTGTGTGTGTGTGTGTGTGTGTGTGTGTGTGTGTGTGTGTGTGTGTGTGTGTGTGTATATTTACTTTGTATTCTATTTACCAAGTGAGCCGCATAGGAAGGAGTTGCCAACAAGCCAAAAAAAATACTAACTCAATATTTTTTATAAGTTTCCCATGCATACATCTCAAATGTCCAGAATTTTGCAAAATGTCCAGATTTTTGCCTTATATTTTTTGGTCTGTCCATAAAATGTGTGGTTTTCTGACAAATGAGGATTACAGTCACTAAATAATGACAGACATTTAACTTTCAGATGCCAAGAGTCACCTTTCATCAAGACCACTTTATTTGACTGAGAGTTTTTGTCCAGTAAGGAAACCAGGACTTCATCAGAATCACAAAACGTATAATCTGTAGCCTTTAAATGCATGTACAATACCTTGGTCACATGACCACTTCCAAGCTGTAAAAAATACATAAAGTATCATATACTAACCAATTCATTTAAAAAATAATTTCTTTAACATCTTATATAATCTGTTATGTATTTGTTCAATATTTTAAATATCTTTTTATTCAGTCGATTACATTTTCTTTTAAAATACTGTTAATAGATACGTTCTCGTTAAGCCGAGGGAACCTATTGGCATTAAGACATAGTCGCTAGATAAGCTCTCAGTACAATAAATATTTGTCAAAAATCACTTTTTCTTACATTCACATTAACCTTTTCCAAAATAAAGTAAACATGTTAAAATTTTCACAATGCCCACTATGTGTAGATAAGGCATTATTTATATCAGCCTTCTTTACTCGTAAAATTGGTGTTTATTTATATCTTTCATACATGCATGTTAATGCAAAACATGTTATTCTAGCAGCTTTCGAAGTTCATAACTGCAGTTTTTAATACCAGTCCCTATTTTTGGTCCTTTGTCTCCCCATTAATTTTGTATTTATCCCTGATTCTTGTGAAAGAAATTGAGAGGCATATTTACAAGCAGAACACACAAAATAGACTGGGTAGGATACAGAAGTCAGCTCTACTGAGTGTTGTACGTGTGGATCTATACATTCTTGAGAAATGAAGCAAGTATGTACACATCAGCTGAGCATATTAGTGTGTCAGTATGTAGTAAGCTAAGTAGCACTGAAGCACAACTCAGGGCTCCATGTATTTATCAATATGTACTTGAAGTGCAAATGCATAGTAAAACAGAAAGCACAGTATGGCTCTGCAAGCAAAAAGGAGCCTTGTGCTGACTAGGTAGTTGAGTGAATAAAATACTGAGCAAAAAGGGGCTCAAATGTGACTATGCATAAAGAAACTTTCAGAATTATTTATTTCCCGAAATGGTTAAGTCATTATGATCCTGAGGCACAAACTACATGCTTTAACACATCATGCAGTACTACTTTGGAAGACACTATGCACAATTATTTTGAAGGCAATAATTATGAAGCCAGGTTATCAAGGGAACATTAATGTCAAGCTATTGCAGCAAGTGATGCTCCATCAATTTTATGTGTATCACAAAGCAATGTACATCATCAAAGGAACTTATTTTTAAGTAAATATTAAAACAATTAATATACAGTAAAATGTATATGTTTCCAGAATTAATGAAAGGGTAATTAATAACCACAATGGCTAATATACAGTGACGTGATGTATAGTGTAAACAGTACATATTTATCAAAAAGTGCCTTTTAAAAAATCAAATTCTACTACATTTAGCATATAGTGAATTATAAAAGAAAATATGACTGAACAATTTTCATATAACAATATAAGGAATCAAACTAATGGCAGTATAATGTAAAACCAGCAAGTTACAGGGCAAGTTACTATCAGCTGCTGAAACAGTAAACATGAATTCTGGTGACTAAAGAATGACCAAACAAAGCAATTCTCGTGTACTACTGTATATAACATTATGAGGAAGGACATAAACTGACTGGTGGCCACTTAAAGAGTAAAGTAATTTTCAAATATTATTTATTATGAATTAATTTGTGTGGAAGCATTTCAAGTTATTTGTAGCACTTAAGCAAATAAACAAGGACAATCTGTATTTTTTCAAAGTGAGAATAAAGCTTATTCATTGAGTAACACCAGAAATTCAGCAATTTTAATTTCAAATACTGGTGACCACAAAAGAGTGTAAAAGCATTTAAAATTATGTCATAATAACTGATCAGACAAAAAAGTAATCGTAATTCTAAAGTAGGAATAAAGCATCTATATCAGAACATCGAATGCTAAAAATAGTGAATGTTCTTTTATTGAACTTAAAAACGTGAAACCTTAAAATGTCAAAGGAACAGATCAGTGAATTTTTTTCCCAGGGAAAACATTTGGTGGTCCAAAAAAAAAAACCTAATGTACAGGCAAAATAAAGTGGGGGGCTGTGCCCCCACACTCCCCAACTTAAATATACCAACTCCGAGATCGCACATCAGTGTAGAAAACAGCAAAGTCAGGAGAATGGCCCATCGATTTTTCCCATGGGAAAAAAATTGATGTTCTGTGCCTTCGACAGTTTCAGGTTTCGTGTTTTAAAGTTCGATAAAAGAGCATTCTCTAATTTAAGCATTCAATCTTCTGATAGGAACCCAGAATAAATCATGCAAAATGTGTTGTTACAGAACACAATTACTCCAAAGACAAGTTTAGATAAAAGTATGGGATAAACAGAACAATATACTACAAGGCTGTGTGTTGGTACAAAAACAATTTTTTTTGTGCAATATATGGACACATGCTTAAATACAGAAATGAATATGACAGGAAACATCAGCAGCAAACTGTCTGAACACAAATCTGTCTGAACATAAATATGGGGGGAAATTCATAAAGGTTACCACAACGTGTATACTTCATGTACACCTCATGGTAACCTTTTGGCATTCAGACATAGCCCTAACAGAGTGCTCTAGAATGAAGACATACATCACCACATTGAGCTGTCTCTGAGGCCATGCTACATGCTAATAGGGTAGTCCAGGGGAGAAGCAGTAGCCATGTGATCTCTCCTGTGGAACCCTCCAGGAAGACATCTACTCACCAAATGATTCATAAATTCACTCAGCTGTGCAGACTAGCACAGACATTCCTCCCATTATGTGGTAGTGAACACAGCCAAAAGGCTGTGTTTGACCATCGTAGAAACAAGGATGGTGCTACACCAAGGCACACAGGAGCACATGCCCCCCGTGAAACTGAAACTGTGTTCCCCAGTAACTGCTCCAGTCCCTAGAATAGTAATTTTTTTTAAAAAAGTTTCTATATTTCTATTTTTTTAACCATCAACCCAACCATAAGAAATCAGTTAGGTCCCACCCAAATTTCTACTTGGCTGCACTTTCAGCTGCACTTTTCTTCATGTCTCCTTGGCCACACAGTAATTTTCTGTGGTTCTTCAAGCCAGTGAAAGAAATTAACTCATTCACTCCTCTATCGCAGCTTAAGCATAGCTTAATTACAGGTTTCTACTTATGTTTCCTTGTTTTAATGCAAATGCTTCCCCGACCTGGTGAATGTAGCACTTAAAAAAGCATTTAAAAATAACCAAAACACTGGTGACTGGGTGAGTAAGGAGGTCTACATGTGTGTGTGTGTGTGTGTGTGTGTGTGTGTGTGTGTGTGTGTGTGTGTGTGTGTGTGTGTGTGTCTGTGTGTTGTGTGTGTGTGTGTGTTGTGTGTGTATGTTGTGTGTGTGTGTGTGTGTGTGTGTGTGTGTGTGTGTGTGTGTGTGTGTGTGTGTGTGTGTGTGTGTGTTGTAAAGGGATAAAATGAAATTGCACGTGTCCTAGAAGGTTAGTGTACGTGTTTGCTGCAGGATATGTGGAAACATGGAAAAGTACAGAATGTTAAGTTTCATTTCCTTAGCCTGAGGCAGCATTCTTTCTAAATCACATGGTTAAAAAAAAATAAATAAATAAATATATATATATATATATATATATATATATATATATATATATGTATATATATATATATATATATATATATATATATATAAAGCTAGAAATGTAGATAAGCTGCAGATCTATTTTTACTAAACTTGACATACTTCCATTAGATAATTAGTAATGATCTGAAGAATAAACTGTATTATGAACTGTATTCATTAGCATTTTTCTATTGGTCGCTAGCAGTAGTATGGCTTGATAAAGCTTATTACTTTGTTGAAGTTTTCCTATAAAAAGATCATGAATGATTTTGTTCAGGAGACATGACTTCCTGAGTACTGTCTCCCACACATGTGTTATTCCTTTTAATAAACTGTATTTTAATCTGCCAGTGACTGAAGTTTATTTTATTATGGTTAAACATTAACGGACGATGCCTTAAAGACTCTGATTTTTTCAAAATGCCTGGAGCTGCTTCTACAGAAAATCACTTTACTGTGCCCTTTGACAGTTTTCTGTCTAGTTTGTTTCTGTAGCGTCAGTTCACAACTCCACCTCTCTGGAACTTTCAGTCTTGGCAGAGTTTCAGGTTTCTACAGGTAAGTGTAGCTTTTGTATACATGTGGGTTAGTATGTGAGTGGGATATCTTTTATTTTTTGTATTAATATTGTAAGTCTTCCTTACAATGGGAGTGAAAGTGGGTACATTAACAGGACCAGAGAATGGTACTCCTGCAAGACATATGTTTCAGAATTGTAAGAAAGATAGCATACCATAGATTATGGCAAATTGACTTCTCCACCTGCAGGTACTTTTGATAAAAATATTTTGTTAAACTTACAAAAAAGTCTTAGAGAAAAGGTAATAAAGTCCTTGCCAGCTGCTGGTCAGCCTTTAATGCATGGCAGGTAGCATCTAAAGACAGTGGTGGCTCGTGCCATCGGACTGCCGGACTGCAGCCCCCTCAAGAAAAAAGAAAAAGTTTCACTTATTAATTTTTTTTTTACTGTCTTTGTCTTCTTTACAGTTACAAACACTCTGAATCTCTCATCTCTTATCAGTCGGCTGCTTTACGCCGACTGACTGAGCATGCACACTTTCGAATTCCGGGTTGCGGCGGTTTTAAAAAATAAGTTTTTTTTTCTCTTTCTTAGAGATCCAACTCCGGCGCCGCAGTCCGGATAGTGAATTAAGGCATCAGTGTGATGCCCAGCAGGCTATGTGGTTCCAAACCGCATAGAATTGGAAGGGGTTCGGACTGCCACGTCCGCAGGCACGTACATGACATACATGTCTAAATGGCTGCTGATTGGTTGTTGCTCTCTTCCCGGGCTTTATGTGCTGGGAAAAGAGCGAGAACCAAACAGTTACAGCCAATTTTGCTTGTGGACAGGTGGATTATTCCTATTATTTGTATTTTATTTGCTTGTCTTGGCGGTCTGATTTTGTTTGCTGGACGTGACAGAGGCACACAGCAGCTCTTTTCTTCTTGGTGGTACATATATCTCTCAACTGCAGATTTTGGCAGACTGTCCAGATTATTGTTGCTACACCTGTAAATTGCATATATAGGAACTAGACCATAATAGGCCAGATATCAGTTCAACTGAAATGCTTCACTTTTTTAAAACATACTACTTATAGTAACTTAAGCAACCTTATTTAACAAAGAACATTTAGGTAGAAAGAAATGTTTGATTTAGACTCTCGTTTAATCTGTATTCAAACTGTCTGCAACTGATTCAGTTGCAGACAGTTTGAATACAGAAACGAGTCTAAATCAAACATTTCTACCTAAATGCTCTTTGTTAAAAAATTAGGTCGCTTAAGTAACTTAAGTTACTATAAGTAGTATGGTATCACATGCACTGTTGCTTTATATTACATTGCACTCTCTAGCTTTCTTTTGCAGTTAATTGTCTTAGTGCCTTCTTATTATGTTGTATTATCTTGTACTCTTCACCCTGGCTGTATAATTATTGGATTGAAATTTCTTTGCATGTGTCTAAATCATGCCAGTTGTCGTTGGGCTTGTTATCATCATCTCCAGGTTCCCTGTGAAAAATGAGCCTTGTACAGTAGCACTAACCTGGCCAACCAGTGTAAGTTAAAAAAACATAAACTAAATAAATAAACTGTACAATAAACTGGTATGTCCAGCTGATATGATTATTGGTAATCCTACATCCATTTCTACTGTTGTCTTCTGAAAAATGCATTTAAAAAATGTTCAGTGTCACAGAAGATATAGGCATATTATTGAGTAACAAACCTCCATCTTTGTTCTCTGATGCAATATTCAAACGTTGTCACCATTTATACCGCACATCAGTTTGACACAGCTATACATATACTGCTAAAATAGCAAAGGAATGGTTTTGTTCAGGTTGAATTTTTAATCTAAAGGGTGTAATTGTGGGTGTGTAGCAAGATCTGGAAGACTCCTTCATTTATATGCTAACTGAAAATTGCCTACCTCATTTGCAGGTTTTGGACATTTGTAAAATTTGAATTTCTTCCCGATGTTTAATGCAAGGTGAAAATTTTTCTTAGCTTGATATTCAGGAACATTGCAATTATTTTCATCAAAAACAAGGGAAAAGGGAGCATCATGCTTTAAACTGAGGTGTGGTGAGATATGCCCACTACAGATACAGTTATGTGAGGTAGGAAATGTTACACCAGTACAAATTACTTTAAAACCTCATGAACCTCTCTCTGCCCATGGTAGCATAAGATCCTCTTTCTGCAGGAGCAGAACCAGGAATTGAACCAGTTATTTCAGCATTGCTGCAACAAGGCATACTTATTCCTACTAGGAGTCCTTGTAATACACTCATTTCGTCATTAAAAAAAACCTGGCAAAGACACTTATATATTTGTCCAAGACATGAGAGCTGTGAATGCAGTAGTTGTTCCTGCTTTTCCTGTAGTACTTAACCCAACAACTATTCTTAGCTCAATTCCCCCTTCTTCTACCACCTTTTTGGTTATTGATATTTCCTCAGCTTTCTTTTCTATCCCAATACACCCTAATAGTCAATATTTGTTTGTGTTTACATATAGAGGACAGCAATACACATGGACACACTTACCCCAAGTATATGTAGAATCACCCACCTTATTTTCAGGGGAAATAAAAAAACAGTTAGATAAAATACAGTTACCTTGTAGGTCCACCTAAGTATAGTAAGTAGATGATCTTCGCATAGCATCTAATTCTTTAGCTGACTGTCAGACTGATACTGTTTTCTTGTTGACTAAACTAGCTGAGTTAGAATTTAAAGTAAACTGATTTAAGCTTCAGCTTTGCCAGCCACAAGTCCAGTATTTAGGACATCTAATCTCTGAAAATGCACAACACATTTTGCCCTCTCACATTGCAGCTATACAGACAGCACCAAGACCTACTACTCTAAAACAACCTAGAGCATTTCTTGGTTTAGCAGGCTGTTGTAGACAGTGGATATTCAACTACACTGAAATAATTATACCTTTACTAGAACTATTGAAAAAGGACACCCCCGAGCCCCTTCTATGGCACCTATGCCATAAACAAGCTTTTACTCAGTTAAAATTACTGCATTCAAATCCTCTGGCATAAGGCCTGCTAGACTGCTCTAAAGTGTTCTTTCTTTTCTGTTGTGAATGCAACAAGGTAGCATTAGGATTAGTAGCACAGAAAAGAAATGATGGCTTTAGACCAGTTGCATATTACATTACAAATCTTAATCTAGTAGCAGCTGCACTTCTCCCTTGCCTTAGAGCTGCAGCCACAACTGCCCAGTTAGTTGATATGGCAGCGGCACTTACTCTGGGTCATGATACTTCTGTTGCAGTTCCACATGCTGTTAATGCTTTGTTACTAAAGACTAAAAGACAATATCTTTCTGTCTCTAGACATTTCAGATATGAGTTGCTCTACTTAATAATCCTTCTTTGCAAATTATTAGATGCCCTCCCTTGAATCCAGCCTCTATTGTCCCTACTGCTGATGAAGGTGAACTTCATGATTGTGTTTTTGTTAACAATGTGCATCTTCCTAGACCTGATTTCTGAGAGCCTCCTCTGCAAAACCCTGACTTAATTTTGTTCATTGATGGATCATGCATCAGAAAGGAAGACAGTCAGACAATTGACAGCCGCTTTTGTGGTCTGTAGTATTGGTCAAGTATTATTGACTTGAAAATTGTAGAGCAATGTTTCAGCTCAAGAAGCTGAATTAGTAGCCATTACTAAAGCTTGCAAGCTGGAACAGGGAAAGACTGTTACTGTGTACAGTGATTCTAGATATGTCTGTGGAGTCGTTCATGATTTTGGAAACCTTTGGAGAGAAAGAGTTTATTTAACCTCTGCATGGACAAAAATTAAAAATGCAGTCTTTGTAAATGAATTATTACATGCCCTGCTTCTCCCTAGGGAAATAGTTGTTGTTAAATGTGACACTCATTGGTCAGATACCTTACCTGAATCCGTAGGAACCTTTGCTGATAGAGCGGCAAGGCAGGCTGCTTTATTAAATCCTGTTCAGGCTACTTTTTTCCAGCTTGTTCAAGTTGAAAATTTGCCTCTAACTTTGCAGGAAGTGTTGTCTTTTCCAAACCAAGCTGACGATTCTGAAAGGGTAAGGTGGATCCGTAACAGCTGCTGTCATTCCCTGGACTCTGGTGCCATCCAAATGGAAGGTTAGTAGCATCACAAACTTTTTACCAGAACTGGCACAGGCTTACCATTTGCCTTCCCATCTGGGAAAATGCTTTAATAAGACACATTTTGACTATGCCTTATGCTTCAGAAGTTGTTCAGCATATTGTACAAACATGTAATATATGTCTTCAATTTAATGTTTATAAATATGTGATTGTTCCCACTCAGCATATTAAAAAAACATGGGGACCTTTTTGGAGTATAAAGTGTGACTTCATAGAACTACCAGTGTGTGCAAGGTTTAAATATGTACTAGTTTTGATTGATGTTTTCTCTGGTTGGGTAGAAGCATACCCATGCATCAAAAATGATGCAGCCTCAGTGGCCCACGAAGATTTTGCATGAGTTTATACCCCATTTTTGGGTACCATGTTATATTCAGTCAGATAACTGAAGATGCAATCCTTCATATGCATCTTGATCGAACTTGAAAGCACGAAACAGCAAAATAGCGAAACGGCATATAAGCGATTTCTTTCCCTGGGAAAGAAATCGCTTGGCCACCTCTGTTACTTTGCTGTTTTTTTCACTGTAGTGCGATCTCAGAGTTGGTATATTTAAGTAGGGGGGAGTGGGGGCGAAGCCCCCCACTTTATGTAATGTTTTGAAGTTTTTATTTTTATTTTTTTTTTTTTGTGGAACAGAGATTTTTTCCCTGGGAAAAAAATCTCTGTTCCGAGTGTTCGGGATTGTAAGCTTTCGCTTACATGGGGTCGATAAATCAGCGTTCACTTTTTTAAGTGTTCGCTGATTTAATATAGACCCTTATTTTACATGTCAGATTTTTCAACAAATTTGTAAAATTCTAAATATTCAGGTGTGGTATCATTGTATACACAGACCTCAAGCTTCAGGCATGGTAGAAAGAATGAATCAAACTTTGAAAACCAAGTTAGCAAAACTTACTGCAGAAATTGGCCTAAATTGACCAGAGGTTTTGCCCTTAGTTTTATTTACTATCCGCAGTGCAATCAGTTCTCCCCTCATGAAATCCTCATGGAATGTCCTATGAGCATGCCAACCACACCCCCTATCTTGCAGGTAGTTGATGAAATAATGTTTACTTAAAGCAAACAATTTGTTTCTGTTCTGCAGTATCTTCATTGACAGGATATCTCCATCCATTTCCAACCTGATCCTGACACAGCACATGATGTCAACCCAGGAGATTGGGTGCTGGTTTGATCCTTCTCCAGATGACATACTAACCTCACTGAAAAGGCCCATTCCTGATGCTCCTCGTCACAGCTACAGCCATTAGACTCGAAGGGTCACCAACATGGATCCGTATCTCCCATGTCCAAATATCAGTGCCAAATGAGGGAAGCCAGTTAATTCCCTTTGACCTACCCTCTGGAGCATTGTCTGATGACATTATAGTTTCCTCCCATACCAGAAAACCAGAAAGACTGGGAACAGAACCGACAACTGATACTGTGAGGACATCAGAAGGGAGCATTTTTCATGAGTCAGGTAACCAAGTGGGGAGCTAAACTACAAGAGCAGCCTTTATGGAGTGTGTTTGGAGTGTAGCAACATCATAAAATGAATTTGTGCTTGGACATTTTTGAAAACCCACTCCAAACCCATCCAGCTCAGCATTCGTGTCCGATTGTTGCCGTGATGACTGCAATTGTTATTTTTGTTCTACTACTACACTTCCTGATCCCTGCTGATACTGTAAGTACTATTGAATTTCTTAACAGAAAAATAAAATGATTGATAATATCTAGACAGAAATCAGCAGATTGGCATCTAAATTTCAATAAGTCCATGCCACTTTGAATGCATATGTTAAGACTCTAAATGTCAGTAACTGTTGGGTATGTGCCCACATACATACTGCCTATGGTGAAGGTAGCCCATTGTGTCCAGTACCTGTAAATGAAGTTGATATGGGGACAACTTTTTCATCAGTGATACTAGGTAAAAATGCTTTTTGGCATAGTGTCACATTGTGTAATAACATTGCTGCACTTAGACTTTCAGTGACTGTAAAGGATATACTTGCTATGCAAAAAATGGGACTGTGGAGGTTGGACAGAGCAAATGTAACATTAGTTGAAGAATGTATAGTGGAAATGCAATACCAGGTATGGTCATCCTGAAGGATATTTATTTTATTTGTGGAAGTCTAGCATATCCCTGGCTGCCAGTAAACTAGTCAGGGTGTTCTTATATTAGCAGAGTTCTTCCATCTATTCAACATGTAGATGCCCTGCCCAGTGGTAAAATTCATAATATACAAGATACTCAGACTGTAAAAAATCCCATTGGAAAAGTTGATACTTCGTGGATTATTTAGAAAAAGCAGCTTTTAAAGGACTTTCTCATACAGACCTTGGTGATGATGTTATTTTCTGGGGCTGGTATATTACCTGCTTATGGAACTGTAAAATCAATTTGGGAGCTGAGAAAGCTCTTTAAGCTATTAGAAGTGTTGAGAAATGCAATGTCTGAAACAGTTCTAGAGTAATCAAATTAACAGAGTGCCATGTGTGCAGTATTACTCCAGAATCAAATGGCACTTGATTTCTTACTTGTGTCAAAGGTAGGTACGTGTGTGCTTGTGCATGAGGAATGCTATCCACTTATTTCTGATAACAAGCACATAATACGTAGTCATTTGGAAATCATCCAAAAAGTGGCTGAACTGTCATAGGTTCATAGGTTCATAGGTTTATACTAGGCTATCTGCCCTAAGGCATTTATAAGCCTAGCCCAAATTTTTGTGGCTTACGCCACCCCTTATATGAAAAAATACTGTGCCCATTAGTTTGTTGTGCCTATGTCCAGCAGTGGTAAACCTACGATCTCCCATCCACAGGTCTAGATTTCTCTTGAACAGAGTCAGCGAGGTGCTCTGCCTCACATGGACCGGGATTTTATTCCACAGCATAGGGAGTCTCTGAGTGATAAATCTATCCCTCCAGCATGTCCTATTTATATCTGTGCTAAGGTTTAAGTCGCTTGCTCTAGTGGTTTTGGTGGATTTGGATTTTTTGAGGTGGAGCATGTCCATTAATTCCGAGTTGGACATGGCCTTGTATGTCAGGCACATGTCACCTCTGAGCAGACGGTATGCGACTGAATAGAGCTGGAGTTTATTCAATCTGGCAGCATATGACAGATTTTGGAGTCCCTTTATCCTTTTGGTGAGGAACTTTTGGGGTCTCTCCAATTGCTGCAGATGTCTGGTGAGATACATCCCGAATGGGGCACTGTACTCGATCATTGGTCTGATAAGTGAAGAGTACAGGGGAACAATGACCTCACTAGATCTGGATGTGAATCCCTTCATGATCAGGTGGGCAATGTAGAAGGTCTTTCTAACCACTTTAGCAATGTGAGTGTCAAAAGAAAGGCCACTGTCAACCTGGGTCCCCAGGTCCCTGATAACCTCTTCTGTGCTTAGTGGATTGCCACCTATATGGTAGCTTGGGGTTACCTTGTTTTTCCCGAAGGGTATGACTATACATTTTTTGGCATTTAACTTCAGGCCATGGCTCTGGCACCAGCTATCTGTTTCTGTGAGTCCCTTCTGAAGGATATCCGTGTCCGATGCACTTTCCACTATGGCCCAGTTTGCAGTCGTCTGCAAACTTTGTCAGCCAAAGTCCTCCCATGCTGGCCTGTACTTCTGAGAAGTAGATGCCAAACAATAGGGGGCCAAGGACCGAGCCCTGTGGGACACCACTTGTAACTGGCTTGGAGTCTGACACAGCGCCAGCAACTCTAACCCTGTGGGTTCTGTCCTTAAGCCAGTTTGCAACCCATCTTGTGACATATGGGTTTACATTTAAGCTGGTAAGTTTTTCTACAATACCCGAGTGGGGTATTGTGTCGAAAGCCTTTGCAAGGTCAAGGTAGGCTGTATGGACTGCCTTTCCCTCATCAATGGCCTTGGTGACTGTTTCGAAGAAGACGACCAAGTTCAAAAGGCATGATCTTCCCTTGACAAAGCCAAACTGGGTCGGGTCCAATGTCTGCAAGTCCCCTATATCTTTGTTTATGAGCTCCATTATGATCCTCTCCATAGCTTTGCAGACTAGACTTGTTAAGCTTATGGGGCGGTAATTACCAGGGTCCGTGAGGCGCCGCCTTTGTGGAGTGGGACCACAGTTGCCGTGACGCCACTCCTTGGGCACGTATCCTGTGGTAAGGCTGAGATTAAACAGCTGCCTTATGTGCGGGTTAATTCCTCATTTAGCTCGTGTAGCACACAGCTGGGACACCATCCGGTCCCATTGATGCTGTGTTTTTAGCTTTAGAGAGAGCAGCTTTCACCTGCACATTTGAGATGTCCGGGAGGCTACACTCGGCTGGGATAGTTATCTCTCCTTTAGGGGAGAGGGTGAAGTTTGCACTGAACCTGTCTGCCAGTATGTTGGCAATGTCTGTGGGTTCAGTGATTTTTGTATCATTTTGGACTAATTCTGAGCATATCTGGGAGTTTCCACCCAGGTTCCTAACATAGCTGAAAAAGGCCTTATGATTGTCCTTTGAATCCATGGCAATTTTTCTCTCAAAATTGGCCTTAGTTGATTTTATGAGTGCTCGTATTTTTTACTAATAATGATCAGGGGTGACTTCCCTTTTATGGATTTTGTTCTATCATGTAATAGCTTTCTCCTCTTATTGTAAAGTTTGTTAATGGCTGGGGTCCACCAGACTGGACGTTTGCCCTTTGTGGAAAGAGTCTTGGTTTTATTTGGGATTGCCTGATCCATGCAGTCCTGGAGGTGTTCATAGAAGGCATTTGTAAGGGCTTCCGCAGCTTGGGTTGTGGTTTCCTCTGGCTCAGGGGCCTTGAAGGATACTACACCAGTCTTGAGTAGTGTGAAGTTTGCTTTAGAGAAGTTCTTCACTATGGTCTTTTGTTTGGGGTGGGCGGGATGTGGATTTCCAGTGAGATTAGTTTATGATCAGATCTCACCAATGAGGGATATACTTCGGTGTGGAGCATTTTGTCCCCATGTTTGTGACAATGAGATCTAGTATATTTTCTCCTCTCGTGGGAACAGTGACTAGCTGTTCCATGGCATTTGAATTTATGAACTCCAGGAACCGTTGGGCTAGAAAGTTAGGGCTTGAGTAATGTTCCCAGTCTATATTCGGGTAGTTGAAGTCACCCAATATGATGGTGTTTGGAGATACATTTATACCCTCCAGTGTCTTCAGGAAGGCTGTGTGGGGTTCCTGAGTTTGAGAGGGTGGCCTGTAGCATGCTACAATTTGTAGAGCAGTTTTGCCTATGGTTAGTTGCACCTGGATGGTTTCCGAGCTTTGTGCGTTGCCACCAACCTGGAGGTGTGGGTATCCTTTATGAAAATGGATACACCCTCCTTTTGTGGTGTGGTCCGGGTTTTGGGGCGGAACGCATGATATGAGGTAAAACCTAATAGTGCTGGGGTGCTCTCAGGAGCCTTGAACCAGGTTTCAGTTACAGCACAGACATCGATGTTCTCCATACTGAGAAGGGCCTCGAGTGCGTGCATTTTGAGATTTAGACTTCTGGCATTGAGCAGCATTACCCTCAGTTTCTTCCCATTTTTGTTTTCTAGGGTGGTAGGTTTAGAATTTGAGCCTTGCCTAAAAAAGGCACTATGGGGTGGCAAGAGCCTTAGCCAATATCCGGAATCCCAGGGGTGACAGGTGCAAGCCGTCCCTTGCGAAGCAGCGTGGCTTGTCAAGCATGTCATCCCAGGCAGACAGACACTGGATCCCCTTTGAATGACACCAGACATTAAGCCAATTGTTAAAGCTGATCATCTTGTCTCTATATTGTGGCATCATTCTTGGTGAAGGAAGGATACTGCTCAGGGTTAGGGTCATACCTGCCTGGGCTACATAATCAGAGAGCTCCTCTATGTCTCTTTTCATGTAGTCCAGGGAGGTACATCTCAGGTCGTTCACACCAGCATGGACAATGACTGTGTCATATTTGTACTTGCCGTGGAGTGACCCGAGTGCTTGTGTTATGTGGCGGATTCTAGCGCCCGATAGGCAGCTTACTGTGACCCTCTCCTTGTTCAGCCTGGTGAGTGGGACGTCAGTGTGTCTGACTATGGAGTCACCTATGACAAGTATGTTTGGTGTTGTATTTGGCCTTAAGGGCTGTGACTGCTTTGCACACTGCTTTTGTGGTTTATGTGTTGCTTGTGGGGTGTCTTGAGGTAGCAGTTGTTTGGGTGTCTGCTTTGGAGGCCTCTGCTGTTTAGGTAAATTTTACTCAGAGCCTCCGAGTATGTCTTTGTGTGTTTATGTGTTTGATTCAGTGGAGTGGTAGCATTATGTGAGGCTGGTTTTGTGGTGTGTGTAGTTGCCTTCTCCTCCTGTCTGGTCTTGTCAGTCCTGAGTTGAGAGAGCTCAGCCTCCAGTTTGGCTAAATAGCTGCATCTCTCGCAAGTATTTGTGTTATGTGGGAGGAGGAGAGGGTTGTCTGTGTACATGAGGCAGTTATAACATTGCCTCAAGATTCCCAGATTCACCAGCTGGACCGGAGAGGAGATTGACAACTGACCTTTGGACATGCTAGAATAATATTGGGAAATCCTTAATTGAAAACAAGGGCCAGTGGGGAGTGAGGGTGTAGTGCTTTTAATTTTTAGTGCTGACTTATATAATTGCTTTAATGAGCAAGTGCCAGGTAACTTGAGAGCAATGTGTTACAAGTAACTAAATGCAAAAACGACAAACAGTAACTTTCTTAGTGAAACAAGGAAATAAGTACAGTAAGCAATGCAGATATCACTAGTGATCCACAGAAGCGCTGAGAAGCTGCGTATTAGGTGGAATTAGCTTCCAGGGAAATAACAAGCAAACAAACAACAAGCATATAAACAAAGCTAGATTCAGCAGGCCTGGATCTAGTCTATGCTAGAGCAAACAAGGTGAACCAATTTCAGTTCGATACAGTTCAAATATTCAGGCACTATAAACCTTTAACCAGAAATTCCCAGCTCAGAAGGGCAGAGTCCAGCCTCTTCTCCCACAAGAGTGCAGACCACGAACCTTCTTAATGTAAAATAACTGGCCTGAAGCCCAAGTGCCTAAACCAGAACTAATACACTTGGACACTGGGCTCTCAATCAGCAGTTCCCAACTTAGAAGGATGAAAGCTACCTGTCCTGCCACCACAGTGCTTGCGACAAACCTTCCTAATGTAAAACAACTGGTCTGAAGCCCAAGTGCTTAATCCAAAAGACTTGAATGATAGCTACACTTTAATCAAGTTACAACCAAGCAGTAATAAATACCATTGAATATTTTAGAGAATGTCTGGATTAGTGCTCAAGTTACACAAACAAAGCTAGATCCAGCAGGCCCGAATCCAGTCTATGCCACAGCAAACAAGGCGCACCAACTTCAGAAAGAGACAGTTCAGATATGCATGCACTATAAGCCTTTAACCAGAAATTCCCAGCTCAGAAGGGCAGAGTCCAGCCTCTCCTCCCACAAGAGTGCAGACCACGAACCCTCTTAATGTAAAATAACTGGCTTGAAAGCCCAAGTGCTTAAACCAGAATTAATACACTTTTAGAATAACAGACACTGAGCCCTCAAGCAGCAGTTCTCAACCTAGAAGGATGTAAGCTACCTGTTCTGCCACAACAGTGCAGACCACAAACCCTCCCAGTGCAAAACAACTAACTGGTCCGAAGCCCAAGTGTTTAAACCAAAAGGCTTAGAATGAGTTACACCAAGCAGTAATAAATACAATTGAGTATTTTAAGATGATGCAAAAGTAAAAAGAAGTAGGTAAAAACACAAGTACAGTAAAAGCAGATGAAATTTTTTCTGAACAAGTGCTGAGATCAAAGAAACAGATTTGAGTGCTGAAACTAGAAAACTGGCTAGTTATAAGAAAAAAAACAAGCTAGAAGGCTTCCCTCAAACACAGAAGGGCTTGGGGGATCAGAAGCCTACAAATAGTCTGTACCACTTAACAAGAAAGGCAGGAAATAAGCTTAATTATTTTTTTTTTTTTTTTTTTTTTATTTCCCAGATGCTCTCTTTGTACACAGTAGGAGTGCCTGAAATCAGAATATGATCTCACTGCACTCAGTTGAGTGAGCAAATGAGATGGGCCCAGAGGCAGGCTGAGGGGCGGGCAGTTTCAATGCCACTAAGATTAACACCAAAACAAAAACAGGGCAGGTGGGTGGGAATAACTGAAGAGCAGAATAACTTCTGTTAAAAATTCCTTCAACACTCCTTCATACACAGTTTAAATCAATTAAATACTGTATTTTTTAAAAAAAAGTGCAGATAAAATGTACTTAAATTCTCTTATACGTCCAGTTGAATATAACGAAGTTGTTAGCTGGCCAAGCTGAAGTTTTAAAGCAGGAATTATTTCACATGCACCAGTTTAAATATGCAAGGACAGGAAATCAAAGAATGTGGCTACCCCCACACCTGTAATTACTAGCAAATAACAAAATTCAGCCAAACACTAGCTTCAGTTCAAGTTACTGAAGAGCAGAATAACTTCTGTTAAAAATTCCTTCAACACTCCTTCATACACAGTTTAAACCAATTAAATACTGTATTTTTTAAAAAAAAAGTGCAGATAAAATGTACTTAAACTCTCTTATACGTCCAGTTGAATATAACCAAGTTGTTAGCTGGCCAAGCTACCAAAGACGCGAATAGTTCATAAAGGGCTTGGCTAACTAATTCATTTTCAGAATGAGGAAGCAGTTTGTTGACATTTATTATGCTTATTGCTATAATTATTATGATTGTGTTATTATTTATTTTATTTATTTATTTATTCAACATTTGTTTACTGGAAAGTCCAACTTAGAATGAATCCAATTTTCAGCAGAGGCCCAGGGAGAAATGCTTTAGATGCATCTCTTTGTAATGTGGGAGGAAACTGGAGCACCCGGAGGAAACCTACACAAATGCAGGTAGGACATGCAGACACCACACAGAAGGCACGCCAGCTGAGAATCAAAATGTATATGAGTTGAGGTGGCTGTCAAACCTCTACACATCCCTAGACTAATAAGCATAGCCTACAGCATTGGGTGGGGGGGAACCAATAGCCACCAGGCTTAACTGTACTATGGGGATGGAGGGACCACTAGCCTCCTTGAATTACTTAATAGGACTTTGTGCCATAATGACACTTAAACTTTTATGGGGATTGGGGGTGGGAGGAACACAACACACCAGAGATAGTCACAATAGTGCTGTAAAGACACATTAAATAAAAGGTGCAGGAATCACTAGACACCAGGGAACTGTTTAAAATAAATATATAATGAAGAGGGTGAAAAGGGATTTCAGCTGCAGAGACTTGATACAAGGGCCTGCTTCATTAGCTCACAGCAGTAACTGATAAGTTAGTGCAGCATGTGCTTTTCTTCTATATAATGAGGATCTCAGGCAGTATGCAATGTCTACAACACATTGTCATGTACAAGGGGGAGTGATAGGACCCAGTACACATTATTCTATAGCATGCATTTACTGAAGGATATGAAGTGTAAAACCCAAATGTATGGGCATTAATGAGTGAATTGAAATAATCCATAAATTACCATGGAAGGGGAAAAAGAAACATCAGGAATAATCTGTCAACAATGTCAGGTATGGGGTACATGGCGTGTGTGTGTGTGTGTGTGTGTGTATAGACATATGAAAGCACACACTTGTGTTTTACTGTGCATTTGGGTCTGCATGAGAGTGATTGAGGGGAAGTGTCTCTGCTTCCACAATGCGTTAGCCAACATGTTACTTACCAGTGGAACTGCCGATCTGCACATTGTAATAGATAACACAATTCAGTGACATGCAAATTAGCCCATGATGAAGTCTTTCCTCATTGCTGCTAATTTTTCTCTCAGTCACAAAAATACTGCATCATGAGAGCAGGGCCTTTTTTGAGTGAGCCACATGGCTCACATTGGGTCTGTTAATGAATCCCCAGGATAGTTTTAGAATGAATGAGCACAATGAACATATTAATGTGTTTCAAGTTACACAATATGAGTGAACAGCATGCTAAAAGAGCAAAACTCCATTACATAGTCAGTGATAGTCCAGATGGTAAGACTTCCAATGTTACTAACTAAAATGGATATTAAATCTTTTAGGTTACTGCACAGTCTGTTAAAAAGCCATCTAAAAATCACTTAAACTAACTGTAGAAACTTTTGTTTTTGCCCTGATCAAATGCTCATAAACAATACCACCACGGCAAAAAGAAATGCCAGTCTTCTCAAACCATTGGTCTGTCAGGAGCACGTACAGGAAGGCAGCTGTATGTGCTGTACTTTATAGAAATTTATTACTAGCAAAATATGCATGTGCTTTCTTCATACAGAAATAAGTTATCAGTATGTAGTTGAAATTGAAAATCTGGAATAACAGTGCTCAGAAAGGTGACTTGAATATCATTTTGCCATAACTTTCTGTTTATTTGCTACTTCTGGTATCCTTTCCTCTCTCTTCCGTCATTTCTGTCAGATGCTCCAACTATTTGTTTGATTCTCTTCAATAAGTCTGAAATCTATCCAAAACTAGTATGTGTGCTTGTGGGAGTGGGGTTCATTTCTGCTTAACTTCAATATGCACTTCTAAAGAGGTATTAACACAGGACAGTAATAAGACATCCTCTGTATTTTATTCAATTAATAGCAGACAATCACATTTTAGTAGATTGAAAATGATAAAAAGCAAGTCAATCTGCACTGGATTATTTTTATACTACCCTAACACACCAGTATTATCACACTTACACCAGACAGGTAACTAACGTATAATTAGTTATCAGAAAACTAGCTCAACACCCTAGCTCAGATTTGTCCTTCCTTTTTCGCACAATTTGTCTTACTCTTCTTTTTTTCCTGTAGTCAGTCATTCATTCATTCAACGTGGGTCTATCTAGGTAAAATTGTATTGTGATAACTGTGGAGGAAAAAATGCATTAAGCAAAGGTCTGGAGGTTTAACACCCCCCCCCCCAAAAAAAAAAAAAAAGATATGGAGTTCCTAGGTGCTATGGGATGCCTTTTATAGCTTTTTAAACAAACTTTTCATCCACTGATGGCCTGAATAATAACCATAATCAAAGAAATAAATGTTGTCTTATTCTTCAGCTTTGTTTTTTTTTTTTCCCTGCATCCTTTCAGAACACTCTAAATGACCAAGGCTATACTGTAATAACTTCAGTTGAAAAGTGGAAATAGTTATATTAAGCCTAGGGTCTAGGGTCCACTGGGCACCCAGAAGCCATGGGGTTATAAATGCTCAGATGTGTATTTTAGAGCTTTTCTCTGACGTTTTGATTCAGTGATGCCCTTAACAAAAATCATGCGTAAGGAAATTAAATCTTACTTTTTTATTTCAAAGACGAAATAAGTTGTATTCAAGATGTAATGCTCAAATTTGACTAAACACCACTACACAATAAACTGATAAGAAAAATGCTTATGAGGATACATAAATCACATCTTGGACAACTACCTGCCTCCCTTCTATCCAAACCCCCCCCCCCAAAAAAATAGGTATTTCCTTTCTGAGCATCCCTCTTTCCTGTTGAACTGGGATGAAAATTAAGACACAAATGCTCACAACCATACATTTCAAGCTGCTGCTATCACATGTATATGCAGCGTGAAATCTCATCTCCTACCCTCCAAAAGAAAACTACCTTCTGTCTACCCTACTGATGTCAGAATAAGACAAAACAGAAAAAACAAATAGAACATGACAACTCACTCAACCGCGGGGAGGACATACAGACTGCACACAGAAGGCACTCCCCGCACTCCAGCCGAACAGCAGAACCTCTTGCTGTGAGGCAACAACGCTACCGCTGCACCACCGCAGAAGTAATTACTTTCATCCAGATAACCTTCACAAAGCACTTATTAGCACTCTTATGTGCAAGTCAGACATCTGACTGTGATAAAAAAGGATAGCCATGTAAAGTATTTCACCTTTGTTCCAAACAAACAGTTGCCACACATTAAATTAGATATGGTGTGTGTGTGTGTGTGTGTGTGTGTGTGTGTGTGTGTGTGTGTGTGTGTGTGTGTGTGGCAACACACACACACACACACACACACACACACACACACACACACACACACACACATTAAATTAGATATGGTGTTTCATATGTACCCCTACACTCATGGGTTGAGGTCATATGCTGGACGTACAGTGTACCAGGAAGGTTTTGGCTTATGCCAGTTGGACGTCAGGTTACCTCAGGCAGGACAACCCATCAGCATTGGAATACTGTAACAGTGATCCAAGAAAGGACATCAGATGCCCAGTTAAGTAATCCATATTACTTCTCAGAAATGCATACTAGTCCTGCAAAGCCAGACATTGATTGTTTAAACTGAGCAAATGACAAGAGGGTCAGTTACTTTCATCCAGCCAATCCCAACCACCACCTAGCAGTTATAGCTATGACATCTGGTGGCTATGTAATATTATTTCACCTCTACACAAAACAAGTTGCCACACATTAAGTTATTCGAAATTGCTTGATCAAACAAATCATGTCACTCCTCTCAAATGGACAGTATTCTACAGAACATCCCTAATTTTGTCTGAAAATTACTGAACACTGCAGTCAGTCAGTAAGGCCAGGCATTAGAGATTCATACTTCCTACTGTTCAAAACATCATGCTGTTAGGTTGTCAAAACTCCTTTGTGGGTCATTTTGCCTACATTTGAATATTGCTAGGTCTTTGCTCCATGCCTTCACAATGTTCAAGTCTAAAGTGATGTCACTTGAATAGTTAAGTCAAGTGGAGGACCTCTTCCCTGCAGTAACGTGGGCACTTTTGGTTTTAAAGGGACATCTTACATATTTATTTATGTGTTTTTTGTGTGTTTGTTTTTAGTGCAAAAAAAGAGCATATTTTGTTGCTTTACAAATAAATAAATAAGTAAATATGGAAAGAGCATCCATTCAAGCATGATGCCCTATGTGACCAACTAGTCAATCTATACTTAAGGCTTGTCCTATTAGCTAGTGCTTGAAGCATAGGACTTGGCCACCAAACTACAGTCAGCAATGTTCTTGGGTATCAGCATGGCTCTGCAATTATCTTCCTTAGTTCTCACTTATATATCTTTCTCTGTGAGCGACTGATACTCCCACAAGATTTGGCTGGGTCAGGCTGTAACTGCATGCAGAGTTATTTGCTGGTTTGTAGCCTTGCTGTCTCCCTTCTCTTGTATTTTATTATACAGATTATAGAGATCTATAAGCTCTTGAAGGAGTTAGATCTGGGGTCTTGTTCCAATCATGTTAATGAGCCATGGTGTAATGTTGCAGTGCTGCATACAAAAAAAAATTAAGCTCTAGTTCACACTTCACAGAACTCATGTCATAAGGGGGGAATTGGTAATAGTGAAAGGGAGACAATTTAAGGCTAAAGGTTAAAGTTTACCAACAAATTTGACAGAAGTGACAGGTATGTAGTTCATGAAAATGAATATATAAATAAAGTAAAGAAAGTGTAATTGACTTATTTTTGTGGAGGAAGGAGGCTGTGTTGCTATACTTGCAATATAGCGGCTTTGCTTCCATATGCCTCAATAGTAAATATACTGACACTGAGATCATACTACCTTTGAGCCATAAGGAAAACTTAGTTTTCCAGGAAAAACACATTTTGTATTTACTCTGAGATATTTTGGTCTCAGAATTAGTATATATTTTGTATCCAGGGATGTTGGAGGCACAGGCTCTCAGTGAGGGTACAGGGTGAACCCCTCCTGCAAAAATATACAGCTAACTACAGGCTCAACTTTGCCTCAGATGTTGAAAGTATTAACAAGATATTCATTAATTATATCAAAAAATTGGTCAAAGTATAAATTGCTGTCTCCAGCCCAGATAATGTATTTTGTTTTATGATTTGACCGTGTACATTGTAATCATTACTGATATTCTTTTTACCAAGTCTCCTGATGACACCTTTACTGACATTAAAGGTGAGAGCATTATTACTGCAATAGATGTGCATTTTTACAGACCATCTCAAAAAACCTTAAGCACCTTTTACTGAAGTAATTAAATTTGTGCTCCTCGTTATATTTTATTATCCATATTCTAGTTCCCTTATTTATGTCTGAAAAGAATAGTTCAAAACATAGATGGCCCTAGTACAGACATTCATTACGACCATAACTATTTGACATAGTAAGTACAGCAAAAACAACCAGTGAAGTTACAATTCAAAAGCAAAGCATTAACTAGTGCAGGCAAACACTGACCTATTTACAAATAAATTTTATAACAAAGAGGGCAAATGAGGTTAGAAATCAACTAATGCTGTTATGATATACAATATTGGAATATCTGCTACTTATAAGAGATGCTATGTAGGTATCAATTGTTCAAAATAGTTGACTAGATATTTAGTCACCTACAAAAGTGCACCAAAGGATATAGCTAACAACAGTAACTTACATTGATTAAGTTATACGTATACAAGTCCAGTGTGTTTGATATTCAACTGTATTGCATATTTAAATATATCTCATATACAGCTTCAGTGTAGAGGCAAGTTACTGTTATAGCATGACAACATAGAGTAGCACTAGTTACCAAACCTATTTGGAAATCAAGAAATACTAATGAAGCAAATAGATTATTTGAGTTCATGTTGTGGTTCATATCAGAGTAGTACAATAGTTGCACTCCTACAGTAACCCTTGAGCAAATTTAAGATATATTTAGGAAAGATGCTAGATCCACCACCTCTGGTGTCAGGAGAAGGAGAGGAACAAATGGGCTCACTTGAGAAGAAGACTACTAAAACTTTCTTACAAGTAAAACTGTTAATGAGCAAAACAACTGTACCCATGACACTTAAAGGCAAAATGAAGAAGTTAAACTTGTATGTATGATACAGAAAAGGAACAGAGGTGCTAGCACAGAATGGATAAAAGGACACAACTTAGATTTACAGACAATCAAAAAGCTACAAATAGCAGCTAAACACAGTACTAAATCTAATGTAGATGAACAGTTATCAAAACTGACAAATATTAATCATGTTTTAAACATAACAAAATGGAACAGCATTAAACCAAAAAGTAAATTAGACCTAAATGCAAGTCCAAACTTCTATAAAGTCAGACCAGTACCTTATGCTCTAATACTGACGACAAAAGGAAAACTGCGAGGATATTGAAGCACTACTCAAGTTATAGCACAGCTAATGGACTATATCCATAGTTCCTGAGTCCATCAGGATATGTCTGTATATGTGGAGATTTCAGAGTCACTATTAATCTAGTACTAAAAACTGTACAGTAACTGCAGCCATGAAGAGAAGACACTTTCATGTATCTAGCTGTGACACAGAAATTTTCAAGAATCAATATGAAACAAATGTGTATGATAATATAAACTAAAGATTCTTCTGATGAATTCATGATAATAAGCATACAGATAATTGTTGTAGCACAACAGAACAATCCTAAGTGGCATAATCATGTTTTATTTGGATACAGGTAATGGACTAATTATTCCAAGGAACTAGACCAAGTATTCAAAGGATTTCCTGGCACATAATGTTCCAAAATGTCATTATTGGTATGAAAAACTGTATAGATCCTGAAATTTTTTTTTTGACTTTTCATATTTTTTTCAGTTGATGCAGCAAAGATTAAAATGTGAAAAAATGTAAGAAACTTGTATTATTTTTCAGCTATAATACATCAAAGATGTGAAATGTCAAAAGGTGTATACTATATCATTTTTCTGTACAAATGTAGTAGAGCTTTGAAAGTAAAACTGCTACTAACATGAGCACATATGCCCGTGCGCGCACGCGCGCGTGCACACACACACACACACACACACACACACACACACACACACACACACACACACACACACACACATGTACACATTACTAAGGACTCTCTGACTTACTGACAATCCTTTAATCTTATCCTTCACAGTGGTAAAATTTGTGAGAGGTACAAATATTTACTATGCTGGAAGGCAAGCCTCTCATGCAACATGTCATTAAGCGGCTTATCGCCATATCAAGGCCACCCAACACTGGACCCATTTATGCTGAGACTAAAGAAATCACTATCTAAACCTCCTAAACATCACTTAGACAAACCTTAGCCACAGACATCCATACCCTCACCTGCACATTCAACCACATCTAAGAGGAGTAGCTATGGCTCCAAGCCCACATACATAAGTGCTAAAGAGGCTGAGACCATTCAAAGAAATGTATCAACAACAAGTGACTCCATAGTCAGATGCACTGATGTTCCATTCAAAACAGGTAAGCAAAGACAGAGTTAAGATCAGTTGTCTGTCTAGCGGGGGATTCATGATGTGATCAAACCGCTTGAGGCATGGTACCTCAAATACAAGTAAAATCTCATAGCTGTTCATATCAGGGAGAATGACCTAAGGTGCTCCAACCAAAGGGAGATACAGAGAAATATGGCTGAGCTCTCCAACTATATGACCAAGGCAAGAAAGACACTTTTTTGTGTAGCATCTTACAGTTTCTGAGAATGATGTCATTTAGTGTCTCACCAAGGATCCAGTGTACATCAGCATGATAGGTGAGAATTGGCAGACCAACCTGTTTCACCTGGAATAATCTCCAAATTTCTTTCCTCAGGGCTTCTGCATGTTGGCTAAAACTTTTTCTGTTCCCTTAATACCTTATTAGACAAGGTCCATCTCTTGGAAATTCCACCCCATTACATTAAGGAAGCAGTGCTCAATGCTAAGAGTCTGAATAAAACAAAAGTCCCTTTTTGAGTCCTTCCTGATACATGGCTTCAGTGAACTGTGCCTATCACTCATTCAGATCATAGGGGAACCACATGCGTGCATTTGTATTAATGAAGCTACACGGGAATATCCATATTTAGCCACATCCCAATTACCTCATTGACACCACAATGGATATCCTGTACATCTTAGCTGCACTAATAAAATCAGCTACCAATTATAACCAACTATAGGTTCCACCATTGATGCCTTCTGATGGCCATGATAACTAACTTGATAAGTTAAATTCTAGGCTTTTTAACCAAAAAACAATGTAACAGGCAGTCTGAAAACAACTTAAAAGATAAATATCAAATGCCTGGGATGTACCACAAAAAAGGTTTTATTAAATCAACTGATAGTTTTAATGCTTTTGTCTATCATGTATCAAGACTTCATCAGAACCAAAAAACTGTTGTCAAAGCTCCAGTTGTATAACATGCACGAGAGACGAAAGTGCTAAACTATCAGTTGATTTAATAAAACGTTTTGTGCAGTACATCCTAGGCATTTGATATTTATCTTTTCAATTCTGTGCCTATTAATCCTAACACACTAGTAGTGAGTGAGTTTTACTATCCATTCATTAACTGAAATCCTATACAATATAAAACAAATATGCCTAGCAGATCCCCAGTCTTATCAGTAATATACGTTTAGATCAAAAAGTTCAAGTTACCAGCACAGCTAACAACATACTTGTCCTCATCCTTACAACTGTTGTTTCTGCCTACACTCATACTGTCATTCAATCTTAATCACTTCTGACCATCAAACTGGCATCATCTGCCACAAAACTAGCACCATCTTGCCCAATAACTCAGCCATACTTTGAGATCCAAAGTCAGTCAAATATTCTTATCTGAGAGCCGGAAGAAATTCAAAAGTGCCCCCACCAGCCAACTCAATCACTATGTCCACTACATATTGGGGTTGGCATAACAATTAAAATATTTACCTCACAGACACAAGGAGCAAGGTTTGATTCTCACATTTGAAAGGGAAATTGGCTCGGTTTAAAATGACCCACAAGGGTAGCTAGCTTAGTACTTACCTTTTTTATTGATTAGTTTGTTTAAATCAGTTTGCTGTCCGCACCGCATTTGCATGGGTTTGCACTTCTCAGAGCGCCACAGAATTTGGTGATCAGTTACTGCCCTGATCAATCCAAGTCATCTGCTGATCTCTGCAAAACTTAAGTAGAATTTTTCACTGTATATTGTACTTTTGAACTGCATTTTTACCATATCAGTTCTTATCTAAACTGCTTTTTTTTCTGAAATTACTGCACTTTGCTTCCTGTAGCATAGACTGGATTCAGACCTGCTGAAGCTTGTTCTGTTTATATAACTTGATCACTAAAATAGGCCATAGTTTGTTGAAGAGGGTTCTCCTGCACCCAAGTGACAAAAGTGTGCAGTTAAAAGTCATCTAATTGAAGGTTACTGGAACAGGTCTCAGTTTTGAGATTTTTTATTAGTTAATTTGCTTAAATCAGTTGGCTCTTGTTTGCTACATAAGCACCGCACTTGCACATCATACACTGCTGAGCAGAGATATTGGCAGTTATAGACACAAACACTTCTGCCTGCAACTTTTCCCTTAGTACTCAGCTGGTGCTCCGACGGTGAGTTCTTGACATTGTCCCTCACTGACAGGTGATACATTCAGTGAAGCTGCTAATGTAACAACACAGATTCTACCCACTAGCCCCTCATATTTTTTGTCCACTTCTCTTGTCCTCTACTTTACCTGGTCCTTTCTGTCCTCTCCCTGTGTTCTGACCACATCAGCTTACCTAGCATTATGGACAGACAATTTCCTACAGTTTCTCCAGCCAACCTAGTTGACATGGGCATCCTGAGGCAATGTAGCAATTGCCTCATATACACTGACAACCCACTTCTTCTAGTCCACACATTTCATTATGTGAAAGATGCATTTATATCAAGAACCTAGAATCCAGGTTGTCAGCATGCACACATCTCCTGCACCTACCATATCAACAACACATAAACCTACATGTGCGGAGGTCCTTACCAGAAGCTTATCTAATCAGAGACCTCCCAAACACATACATGGGGGACAGCTAAACCATCCCCACTCTACGGCTATCCCTAGTGAGATCTGACCACAAATCAGTCTCTCTAGAAGTAACTATAAGACCCCCCTTAGTATCAACTAGACTAAAAAACTTTTCCAAGGCCAATTACAACCTCTTACATGACAGCATAAATAGCTTCATACCCCCTCCCCCCACTGATAGAACAGACACCTATGCTGAGTTGTACACTAATACTTATATGAGCACCTGTACAATTGTATTGATTCTGCCATACATGATAGTACCAAAGCAAGATCTTCAAGGAAAAACAAACCTGCCTGGTGGACAACTTCCATTAATAGGCTATACAACAGGAGAAATAAATTGCTGTCTAAGAGTAGAAGGAATGTCTCAAAACTGGAAACACTCTCTCCCCAACATAAAAAAGTGAGTAAGACTCCTAGTGAAGTCCTTCAAAGCTAACTATGAATCCAGATTAGCTTCCCTAACTAAGGATAACCACAAGGCGTTCTTTAGTTACATCCGTAATCTCAAAGGTAAGGCCTAGATTTGTGCTGAATTCATAGTTAATGGTACTACATATACAGAACCTGTGGATATAGAAACCTGCTGGCTAACTTCACTCCCCTGTCCCAATCACATATACCCCAAGGCATCCCTAACACCTGTCTGTCCACCACAAAGTATCTCTGAGGAGCAGGTCTTAAACGCCCTCCCCAAGGCCAAAAACACAGCCTCTATGGGACCAGACAACATCCTGAGATATGTTTTACATGGGTTATGTGGGTTAAAACAGGAATTATGAAGCAAGAGAGAATATCCAGCCAGTAAATTGGTACAAGTAATAACAGCAAAATCCAAATAATAAAAGTTGTACCAAACCAAGCACAGGTCCATAAAAACATCAACGTTTAATGAACACAAGTACAAAAGTACTTTCACAGAGAAGTCTGTTTCATCAGGCAAAAACACTTCAACTGAATCCTGAAAACTTTTTATACAAAGTCACATGATAGTAAAACAATTAAGCAATTAAAACTTTAACAAAACAATTAAAGCATTAAAAGTCCACATTCATCTAACACTATTATGCAAATAGTTAAGTTCTGGTTTCAAAGAAAAAAAATCATTGAGACCAGGTTTCTGATATGCTTTAAAGTACAAAATCCATTTATTTTCTTGTCTTTCTGTGATATTTTTAATGTCACCTCCTCTAATACGGACTTTCACATTTTCAAGTATAAAAAATTGAAAGTGTATATACATCAGTGGTGGATATATGTTTATATAAAGAGTTGGTCAAGACCTTCCTTTTAATTTCTGAAAGATGGCTGCCAATATGTTTTTTAAAATTATGAATACTGATTGGTATATTGCATCAATGTTTAAAATGTTGAACACAGCTGATTATGCAAATATCAGTAAGAATTAGAACCTCTATTGCCCAGACTCACCTCATTTCTACCCTATTCTATGCTTCTGCTATATACATCAATCTATCAAAACACAATCTAAACAAACTTGAAACTAGCTATAACAACATAGCCAGATTTGCCACAGGCAACCCTTTTAGAACCCACCACTGTCACAACCTTAAACAACTGGGATGGTCAGAACTACAAAACCATCTACTGTATAATCAACTGGTGATCATACAAAAAATTCTTCATCACCCAAATAATACCCCAATCCTCACTAACCTGATCTCCCCATATAAAAATCTTGCAACATTTCGCTCTGCAAATAAGTTACTAATTTCCAATATTAAATCTAATAATAAAACTGGAGACTCACTTTTTACTAACGTTGTGGGCAAAATCTGGAACAAGCTTCCTATGACACTCACATCTCTCTCATCTACGTCTCTTTTCAAGAAACACCTCAAAGAACATCAGAAATTCCTCTGGCTTTGTCCCTGTTCTAAACCAGACTGAACCTTACTTCTTCTCCCTATTTTTCTCTTCTTATTATACCCCTTCCTTCTGTGCCATGTCCTCTCTGCAACAAGATTCTATAGAAGCCATCTCTATACTAGCCAGTGCTTTTTTTTTCCTCTACAACCTTCTTTTTCTTTTTCTCCTTTTTGTCTTATAAATGATAACATTAAACCCTTGAGTTTACCTGTACTTGTATCTTAAACTATGCATTGACTCTATACTACTATTCTTAAACATAATTTTTATTTTTTTTCTTTCCAAATATTGTTAATTCTCCTATGTATAGCAATTTAGAAATTTTTTAAGTATTGTATTTTTTAAGTATTGTAATTTTTTTTTTTTTTTTTTTGAAGTATTGTATTTTTTAACTATTGTTTTCTGTAATTTTACTTTGCTTGGAGCTTATCTCCCTGGGCCTCTACTGAAAAGGGACATGTATCCAGCTAGACTAGCTCAGTCAACAAATGTAAAATAAAAAATAAATAAATAAATTATGTATTTGATATAACTAAACAAATATATAATAGCTTATGTAATTTATTGCACAGTGGATCTATTGATGAAAAGTTATATAATTATTTGTTTGTTCTTACACTTGTTATTCCCATAATTTATGGGATTCCGAAAATACATAAAAGCTTGACTAATCCGCCGTTACGTCCCATTGTATCATCACGGGGATGGGCAACTGAGGATATCTCTAAATATCTGGAGTCTGAACTCAAGGTTGTTTTAAGTACTTCTACAACTATAGTAAAGGAGAGCACAGAATTTATGGAACTACTTTTTGATTGGACAGAAACTATCTCAGCATTAACTTCTCATCTAGCGACATTGGATGTATACTCTCTTTTCACATGTATACCCAACAATTTAGGCATAGATATGGTAAGGAAATATAGTTCAGAATATTTAGTTTCAAGGCATCTGTATATTAATTTAATTTGTCATTTGCTTAATCTTGTACTAGAAAACAATGTATTCTTATTTCAGGAAAAATATTACAGACAATCTTTGGGGGTTGCTATGGGCACCCCCATAGCAAATATCTATGCCAACATAGTTATGAATTGTTGGGAAGAAGAATTTATACTGGATAATAATGTACATTGGATGATAAAAGGTGTCGTATTCTACAAACGTTTTGTGGAAAACATTTTTCTTTTGTAGGAAGGAACACTGAATGATTTGAATGAGTTTATTAATTATTTACACAACACCTATACTTTTCTAAGATTTAAAAAAACTGTGCATTATAGACAAGTTAACTTTTTAGATATTCATTTAACAAAAAATTCAAATGGACAGATAGAAACTACACTTCATAGAAAATAGGTTAAAAAAATGCACCTATTTAGCACGAGATAGTATGCACCCCCCCACACACACATATTTAACAATATTATTAAGAACCAAATGGCACGACTAAGCAGACTTAATACACAATCCCATATATTGACTGAACAGTTAAATGACATGGCTCAAGATTTTAGAAATAGAGGTTATAACATTAATAGAGCCTATGATGTTAGAGATGATATTCTAACCCATAGGGACAATATATATCCTCCAGTTTTTTCCACTAGAAATAAACAAAAACAAGATAAATGAATTAAAGAACAAACTCGATCTAGTGGATGTCGATATATTCTTAATTATGATCAGAATAGTGCAACTATTAAAAGTATTATTAATAAGCATTGGTCTTTACTATCCTTCGTACCTGAGTTATCAGACATCTCTCAAAAACCATCATTTAGTTATCAAAGATGTTCTACTTTAAAAAATAGACATGTTATAAAGAACAACCAGCTTATAAATATATTAAGCCTAGAGCTAGAGGCACTTATAGATACAACCGATATATTTACTGCAAATTTATTTATACTGAAACAAACTTTGTGGATCCATTAAGACATCGTATATTCAAAATTAATGCATATGGAAACTATTGCAGTTCTCATTTAGTATACATGTCATGTTGTGAACAATGTGAGTCATTTTATATTGGCTAGACCAACCAGACTTTTAAAAAACATATTGGCAACCATCTTTCAGAAATTAAAAGGAAGGTCTTGACCAACTCTTTATATAAACATATATCCACCACTGATGATACGCACACTTTCAAGTTTTTTATACTTGAAAATGTGAACGTCCCTATTAGAGGAGGCGACATTAAAAATATCACAGAAAGACAAAAAAATAAGGGGATTTTGTACTTTAAAGCATATCAGAAACCTGGTCTCAATGAAGTTTTTTCTTTGAAACCAGAACTTAACTGTTTACATAATAGTGTTAGGTGAATGTGGTATTTCAATGATTTAATTGTTTTATTAAAGTTTTAATTGATTAATTGTTTTACTATCATATGACTTTGTATAAAAGGTTTTCAGGATTCAGTTGAAGTGTTTTTGCCTGATGTAACAGACTTCTCTGTGAAAGTACTTTTGTACTTGCATTCATTAAACTTTGGTGTTTTTACAGACCTGTGCTTGGTTTGGTACAACTTTTATTATTTGGATAAAACAGGAATTAACATCGCCATTGGGCACTCGTTTTAATCACAGCCTAAGCACTGGCTAAGCATTGGCTTCATCCCAGAAGAATACAGCTACAGTCATCCCTTTGCACAAAGGTGGTGCATCCAAGGACCCAGGGAACTAGAGACTTATTAGTCTGACCAACTTTATCTGCAAGGCCATGGGACAACTCAACATGGACCTTATTAACAAAGATACAGGAAATCTTCAAATGCTTGACCCCACCCAGTTTGGCTTTGTCAAGGAGAGATCATGCCTCTTAAACTTGGTGGACATCTTCAAGACAGTCACCAAACCCCTAGACAAGGGCAAATCTGTGCATACAGCCTAGCTAGACTTAGCCAAGGTCTTTGACACAATCCCACACTCAGGCATCATTGCTAAACTCACCCAGCTGGGTATCAACTCATATACTGTCAGGTGGGTTGCAAACCAGCTCACTGATAAAACTCATATGGTCAAAATACGGGACTCCACCTCCTCCAGCAGACCTGTAATTCATGGTGCTCCACAAGGATCGGTTCTGGGATCCCTACTGTTCAGAATCTACTTCTCCGAAGTAGAAGCTAAAACTAAAGGACTGTGGTTGACAAAGCATGCTGATGACTGCAAACTGAGAGCGATCCTTGAAACCCCTAGCAATGTCACCATCCTGCAAGAAGGTCTTACGCAGACTAATGACCGGTGCCAAATTCAAGGTCTTAAACTTAATGAAAAAAATACATTATCACCCCCTTCGACAAGGATGATGTTTCTGCAGACTACCACATCAATATGCTATGTGTACAGTCAGTGGTGAGAGATCTGGGCACACAGGTCAACAGCAACCTTAACTTTGATCACCATCTCTCCACAACGCTAAGAAGGGCATTTTATATTGCCCATCTCATAAGTAAGGGCATTGTCTCCAGAAATAAAGAGGGTATAAGCCCCATGTACTCTCCCCTCATCAGGCCAATAACAGAGTACAACACTCCCTTTGGTATGTTCCTTTCCAAACACCTGCAGCAATTTGAGAAACCACAAAGGTTCCTTACAAAGAGAATTCAGGGTCTTCAAGATCTGTAGTATGCGGACAGACTGAAATCATTGTCACTTTACTCTGTGTCATACAGACTGCTCAGTGGCAACCTGTGCCTTGCATATAGAGCAATCTCTGACCCAGCTTTAATGGAAATGCTGCACATTCGCAAGTCAAATAGCACACGGGTCACTTACTCAAAGAACCTTAACCTGGTGTGTAACATAAACAGAACTTGCTGGAGAGACAGATTTGAATCACAGAGGTTGCCCCACCATTGGAACAAGCTTCCTATTCATGTTAAACAAAGTACCTCATTGGCCCTATTTAAATGTAATTTGGATGACTGGAAGCGTAACTGGAAATTCACCCTGGGGGATCCACCTGTGTCCCTCTTGGACAAGGGCAACAGGTGCAGATTTTAGTATCTGCTTGAACCAGACACCCTTGGGAACACTGGTTGCACATGGCTAGGCTTGTAAGGGCCCTGGGGCCATTAGCCTAGTAACCTCCTATGATCCTATGAATCTATACCTCTGGCTTCTATGTCCATCTAAATGAATGTATAGAGAAGTCCATCCCCATTTGGCATAAGTATAATGAGAAATTCAAAAATAAAACATTATTGTAGAACTCTCAAATAAAGAAACTATAAAATAACAAGAAAATAAATGCTTGCTTCACATAAAAGACTACCCATCTCCGACCACAAGGAAGCACTTAGGCAGGCCAGCAAAGAACTCACCACATTAATAAAAAGACTAAGGCAGGATATGAACTCAAAGTAACTAACTACTCCAAGGATATCCTTAAGGCCAGCACTGCACTGAGCTCCAACAGAAAGACACTATCTATACTGATCCCAAAGCCACAGCCAATGACGTTCCTGACAAATTCAATTCTAACTTCACCCTTCCCACTTACCCATAAGTTCTCTGCCTTGAATCATTAAATTCCCCTTCCCCAAAAATCACTATGGAACAGATCTTAGAAACTATGGATGGATGGATAGATGGATGGATCCAAAATAAAAAAGGATAGCTCCATGGGCCTGGTCTATGTAACAGACTGTCTCCTAGTAAGTACAAAGTATAATACTGCTGAATCTCACCTAACTCTTTTCAGCCTTAGTATCTCTGTGGAGTATCCACCTGATCTCTGGAGAATAGTAGCTGTGGTGCTACTCTAGAAGGGTGGCTTTACTGCAGATCCAAGTAATTATTGTCATATTAGCTTCACCAGCATTATCTGTAAAATCATAAAATGTATCTTGGTCAACCTCATAAACAATAAATTGGTGACTTAAAAATGTTCAACCCTAATAAATTCTGCTTCACGAAAGGTACCTGCTGTCCCCTCAATCTGTACTGAATCTGTCCATATTGTGTATATGGACCTCACTGATACCTCCAATACATTTCCCCATGGTGGCAATATTGACAAACTCACTAGTCTAAACATAAACCCTTAAATCACCCATTGCTTTGAAAATTGGGTGTCTGATTGAATACACATAATAGGAAATGATGACAATGCCCTGTCATTTAAATGGTGAGTCACTACAGGTGTCCCCAGGGATCTGTCTTGAGTTCCCACCTCTTCAGTATCCACTTCTGTAGTGAGAAAGCTGATGTCAAAGCCTCATGACTAACCAAGATTGCCAATGACTGCAAGCAGTGTGCTATCACTGACTCCTCCATGGAAACTCATATCATCCAAGAGGGAGTTGTGATAACCAGCACTTGATGTACCAGCCATGGTCTTTGAGAATACTACTTACTTCCACATAAATGGGATCACAGTTAAAACTGACACAGTCATTAGAGATCTAGATAAGTCTGTCATTAATGATCTATCCTTTGATCATCATGTAAGAGCTACAGTTAGGAACTCATTCCACCTTGTGAGTTAATTACTAAAGGTATTTCCTCCAGATCCAAGGATGTCATAATCCCTCTCTGTGCTTCTCTCATCAAGTCTGTCATAGAATACAATGCATCATTTGGAATGCAATTCTCCAATTACCTTGTCTGACTACAAAGATCACATTTTCCAACAAAAAAAATCAAAGCACTATGTTCCCTTAGCTACTCAAGCAGGCTAAAAAATACTCACTTTTTCAAATTCATACCAGCTACCACATGGTGGTCTGTGTCTCACATTTAGGGCTATGAAACAGCCTATCCTGGGACCTCCTCTTCTTCAGAAAAAAACTGTTAATTCTGAAAACACACATTCAAAATACCTCAACCTTTAACTCAGCATAAAAACTTAATGGAGAGTACTCACCTTAAGAATCCCCTCTCTTGGGAACAAGCTCCCCTTGTATATCAAATAATGTAACATGTCAGCCTCCTTCAAATTGCTGACTGCGGTAGAAGCAGTACAGCCCTCATCAAGACAGGTAGCTAAACCGCCCACTAAATTCTCTGGATTGCATGGATAAGCTCCATATGGTCAGATAGAAAACCTGCCAAGTAATAATCTAGTAACCTAAAAAACTATCATCAGAGCTTAAAGTTCCCTGGATTGCTACTTTAAGTCAAAGTAGTGTTACCTTGTTTAGAATTAGAACTTTCTCATTATCATAACAACTCTACTTTGGTAGAAGTTATCCATATTTAAAATTTGGACTTGGCAGGAAGTAAAAGGATCAGGACTTCATTGCCTAAAACAAAAAAGTGGGAATTTGTCTAAAAGGACTGTGCTAACTAAATACTTCCCAGTGTTGACTCATTCCAGGACACCACTCTTGAGTTTATTCAAGTAAAGGGATTCTTTCTTTTGAAAATCAGATCAGTAGTTGAACCAGATATTCTGTGCTTTCCTCTAGTAGTGTTCAAAGGACTTTTAACAAGCCTGGGAGCAGCAAGGGAAATCTTTACATGGACTGCAGATGAGAAAACAAGACAGCCTGCTACCCAGAATCAATCAGATCATGTCTAAATATCATCTGCTTGTCTTTTTCAAGTAATAAATGTTCATAAAAATTAGAGGTACACAGGTCACAGTTGTTTATACTTTGAGGTAGTGGCAGAATCAGATAGATTTTAGTGTTTTTTTATGCTACATGTCTGGTCTAAAGCTTTTATTTTGCATTTCTCCCATTCAAGAATATACTTGTCTCATATTTAATTTTCAAACTGTACTGCTTAATTTCTTTAAGTAAAGAATTGCATTACTCAATTTCAGAAGCTTGTCACTGACTACTTACTGATGCATATCACAATATTTGCACAAAACTAGCAAATAACTAATGACATCTGTGTTTTGAAGGAGTGAAGGAATATATACTGTTTACCTACAGCTATCTTAAGTTAACAGCAGAGTTAGCTAAATCTAAGAGTGTGCGGTATCTGTGAACTTGGTGTGACAGACTGGTCTGGCTGATGGCAGCACATTACTGTAAAATCAAGAAGGGGTAGTAGCATTTAAAAAGGGTATTATAACCCTTCCTGTTTAATGTGAAGCTTATTTGGTGTGGTTGGTGTAGGTCATATCTCAAGGCAGCAGTGTTTATAGCTTTACATAAGTGAGATGGAAGCGTGTCTTTTTGACTCACTGTTTTCTGAAAACTGAAGACAAAAAACGAAGAGTCAAAAAACATAGAAAACACAAAGAAATCTTTTCTTCCAGGTATAAGCCTCCCCCTGCACTCCACACCCCCTAAATTATGTTCACGAACTTTGTGACTGAACCCCAGGAGAAAAGGGCAAAAACCTTTGGAAGCACTTCTGCATCTTGTATAATATAACACATTGCAGTGAAACTCACCACAACATTATAGTTACAAACTAAACTTCCTTGACCACCAATGTTTCAATGGGACATAAATACACCATATTTATTTGCCATACATTCTTAAAGCCAAGCACCTTGTGTATATTGTATGTCAGAGGTACATGTACAGGGCCACCCCTAACAAATGTGATCAGGGAAAAGTGAAGAGAAGCACCTGTTTAATATATAAAGAATTATAGAAAGCCAAACAAAGTACAGGCTTAAGGTTTAGGGCAGGTAAAGATGAGAGTGAATTTTTAGCATGAAATGTCATGCTGCAGAAATTTGATTACCAAAAATAGTTTATACAGACCTCAGGAGAATTTGTAAGTTATGTTATGGGTAACCAAACTTCAAAAGTTATCACAAATAAGTCTGTATTTAGGATTGGCACACTATTACCAGAATTATCTACAGAGCCTCTCAGTAGTACTACAACTATTAAATACCCTGTCTAAATGGAAATAAATGGATAACTGTAAACAAGCCTTTGACGTTTCAAAGGAAATGGTTAAATCGGATACATATATCCCATTTTGCTTTGGTTTTGCCTATTAAGTAGATATCTACCTAGCTTCACTGTGTTAAATTCTGCTGTTCTGTTACATGGACTCCAGGAATGAACAGAGAAACACGTGACATCTGTTTCAAGTTTACTGACTAAAGTTGAATGTAAGAATGATCACACAGAAAGAAAAGTTTTTATCCTGCTCTAAGGGTGACAACATTTGACCAGAATAAACATGGAAGGAAATGAATGAATGGATATGAATTACAAGCCATTACCAGATACTCTTATGACATAAAGAATTTTCCCTAATGAATGCAAACATGTTGCAATAGTAGATCCTACTTTTGCAGGAGCACTTATGAGGCACTAAATGTAAAAAAAAATGATACATAGCAATGACAAAGGATAGTCATGTTTACTGTATGAAAAACATTAAAACCAACAGATGCTTCTAAACTACTGGTTGAGAAATTGCTCATAGACAAGTCACCTCACTGCCTCAGCATGTATTATGGCAATTATATTTCTCTTTTGTTGAATGCATAATACATGTTCTTCATGATTAGTTATTGTGGTAATTGGAATGTTTAATTTTATTTCATATTCTCAAAGGTATCTGTCTTCCTAGACTTTTTGCAAGTATAAGTTTGTTTTGTTTGTACTTGAAATACTTTGTAACTTGTAAATTTAAACAATTTACTACATTACTGTGTTATTTGGAGACCATGCCATGGCTGCAAAATATCTGCAGACCAAACCACCAAATAATGTGAACAATTTGATAAACAAACATAGCTTCAGCAGATGACTACTACCCATCTACCATACACAGTTACCCATGCTGATAGGTAACATGCAAAAGTAAAACAAAAAGGATCCAATAGTAGCAGTTCTGCATGACCTCATCAATGAAGAATAGCCTAAAGAGGAGGAATTGCAATATCCTGACTATGTTACCAAGGAAGAACAGCTTCCAATATGCCAAGGACTGTTACTACATAGCTTTAGAGTTATAATTCCTTAAAAATACATTCAAAATGTCAAAGATAATGCATGAGAAGTACTTGAAGACAGAATAATGAGGACCCCACCCACAAATTCTGAATGATAGCCTAGCATAGGTATGGAAATTGAGGAGGTGGCCAGAAGTTGCACTGAATGTCTAATGGTTACATTGCAATACTGTCACCACTTCTGCAACCCCATGAATATCTACTTGCTTCTCAACAATGTAGTCATACTGATATTAAAGATTCCACAATGCTGGATGTGCACTTGAAGTGCCAGATGTCATACGTATGTAATCCACTATGGATGAAAGAACAGTACCTTCAAAAAAACTGGACATGTGAGCAAACTAACAGTGGAAGTGGTGCACAGCTTAGATCAAAAGAATTCAAGACATTTTTAAATACAATGGAATTAAAAGCTTTGTCTACATCTAGTCACTTAGCCAGAAAGGGGCTGGCTAACAGATTTCTGCAAATCTTTAAACAAGCATGCTGTTCTAATCCCTCCCTCCTTACACAGACCTGAACCCATCCATTCTAATTCAAGTAACTGCAGCCAGTACTCTCACCAAATCATCCTTCACCTTTCTCAGCAAAGCAAACATTATCAGTTTAGAAAATGCACCTGATCTTTACTAAAATATGTCTGCATGAATCTTATAACAGTTCTGCCGGAATTAAGACTAAAAGATCGAAGATAGTTTTAGAAATACTTTTGGATCCTCAGAAAGGCATAATATGTACATGCATTTTTCTTCTTGGAATTTTGAATGTTGGCAGTATGACTGGTATAGGGAGAGAGTTAGCTGATATGATGGACAGAGACCAGATGGAAGGGGAGCAAGGCTAGGTGTATCGGATGTGGGTTCAAATTGTTTTATCATGGTGTGGATGGGTGGGGAAATGGCGTAGGGGTTATCCTGAAGGAACAGTATGCTAAGAGTGTTTTGGAGGTGAAAAGAGTGTCGAATAGAGTGACGTTTACGAAGCTGGAAATTTTAAGGTGTAATGATGAATGTTGTTAGTGCATATGCTCCACAAGTTGGGTGTGCAATGGATAAAAAAGAAAAATGTTGGAGTGAGTTGGATGAAGTGGTGATGACTGCACCCAAGGGTGAGAGACTGGTGATTGGAGCAGATTTCAATGGGCATGTTGGTGAAGGGAACAGAAGGGATGAGGAAGTGATGGGTAGGTATGGTGTTAAGCAAAGGAATGCAGAAGGTCAGATGGTAGTGGATTTTGCGAAAAGGATGGACATGGCTGTGGTGAATACATATTTTAACAAGAGGGAGGAGCATAGGGTGACATACAAGAGTGGAGGAAGATGCACACAGGTGGATTATATCTTATGTAGAAGGGCCAGTCTGAAGGAGATTGGAGACTGTAAAGTGGTGGCAGGGGAAAGTGTAGTTAGGCAGCATAGGATGGTGGTTTGTAGGATGACATTGGTGATCAAGAAGAGTAGGAGGAGTGTGAGGGCAGCACCAAGGATCAAATGGTGGAAATTGAAAAAGGGTAATTGTGAGGTGGAGTTCAGAGAAGAGTGAAAACAGGCACTGGGTTGCAGTGAAGAGTTACTGAATAGCTGGGAGATGGCTAGAAAGGTGCTTGGTGTGACATCTGGAAAGAGGAAGGAGGACAAGGAGACCTGGTGGTGGAATGAAGAAGTACAGGAAAGTATACAGAGAAAGAGGTTGGTGAAAAAGAAGTGGGATTGCCAGAGAGATGAAGAAAGTAGACAAGAGTATAAGGAGATGAGGTGCATGGCAAAGAGAGAGGTGGTGAAGGCTAAGGATAAGGTGTATGAAGAATTGTATGAAAGGTTGGACACTAAGGTGGGAGAAAAGGACGTGTACCGATTGGCTAGACAGAGGGACCGAGCTAGTAAAGATGTGCAGCAGGTAAGGGTTATAAAGGATAATGAGGGAAATGTACTCACAAGCGAGGAGAGTGTGTTGAACAGATGGAAGGAGTACTTTGAGGGGCTGATGAATGAAGAGAATGAGTGGGAGTGAAGGTTGGATGATGTGCGGATAGTGAATCATGAAGTGCAGTGGATCAGCAAGGAGGAAGTAAGGATAACTATGAAGAGGATGAAGAATGGAAAGGCTGTTGGTCCAGATGACATACCTGTGGAAGCATGGAGGTGTTTAGGTGAAATGGCAGTGTAGTTTTTAACTAGATTGTTTAATGAAATCTTGGAAAGTGACAGGATGCCTGAGGAATGGAGAAAAAGTGTTTTGGTACTGATTTTTAAGAATAAGGGTGATGCACAGAGCTGTAGTAACTACAGAGGGATTAAACTGATCAGTCACAGCATGAAGTTATGGGAAAGAGTAGTGAAAGCTAGGTTAAGAAGGGAGGTGATGATTAGTGATCAGCAGTATGGTTTCATGCCAGGAAAGAGCACTACAGATGCAATGTTTGCTCTGAGAGTGTTGATGGAGAAGTACAGAGAAGGTCAGAAGGACTTAGAGAAAGCATATGATAGGATGCCTAGACAGGAGTTGTGGTATTGTATGAGGAAGTCAGGAGTGTCAGAGAAGTATGTAAGAGTGGTACAGGATATGTACGAGGGCGGTGTGACAGCGGTGAGGTCTGCGGTGGGAGTGACAGATGTGTTTAAGGTGGAGGTGGGATTACATCAAAGATCAGCTCTGAGCCCTTTCTTATTTGCAATGGTGATGGACAGGTTGACAGACGAGATCAGACAGGAGTCCCTGTGGACTATGATGTTTGCAGATGACACTGTGATCTGTAGTGAGAGTAGGGAACAGGTGGTGGAGATCCTGGAGAGGTGGAGATATGCTCTAGAGAGAAGAGGAATGAAGGTCGTCAGGACTAAGACAGAATATATGTGTATGAATGAGAGGGAGGATAGAGGAATGGTGAGGATGCAAGGAGTAGAGGTGGTGAAGGTGGATGAGTTTAAATACTTCGGATCAACAGTTCAGAGTAATGGTAAGTGTGAAAGAGAGGTGAAGAAGACAGTACAGGTAGGATGGAGTGGGTGGAGAAGAGTGTCGGGAGTGATTTGTGACAGACTAGTACCAGTAAGAGTGAAAGGGAAGGTCTACAAGAGGGTAGTGAGACCAGCTATGTTATATGGGTTGGAGACTGAGAAAAAGGCAGGAGTCAGAGCTGGACGTGACAGAGTTAAAGATGTTAAGATTTGCACTGGGTGTGACAAGGGTGGACAGGATTAGGAAGTATATTGGAGGGTCAGCCCAGGTTGGAAGGTTTGGAGACAAAACCAGAGAGGCAAGATTACGTTGGTTTGGACATGTGCTGAGGAGGGATGCAAAGTATATTGGGAAAAAGATGCTAAGGATGAAGCTGCCAGGTAACAGGAAAAGAGGAAGGCCTAAGATAAGGTGTATGGATGTGGTGAGAGAGGACATGCAGGTGGTTGGTGTGACAGAGCAAGATGCAGAGGACAGGAAGAAATGGAAACAGATGATCCGCTGTGGTGACCCCTAATGGGAGCAGCTGAAAGAAGAAGAAGATTTTTCTTCTTCTGATGGCATTCTTTTAATACAAGCATGCTGTATTTAATTTTTGATGACTATTTATTATCTCTTTTGCTGCATGCTTGGGTATGATTAAAATATATCTGCAGTAGAAAGCAACTGCTAAAAAGGTAAAACAGTCTACAACTAAATAAAGGTTACTGATGACTGTGTTAAAATGGAGTAGATGTCCCCATACCTAAACTATAGTATGCGATTAGAACTACAAGTTTTGATGGAAAATACTATGCTGTATACAAATGCAGCACATAGTAATGGATAACATAAATCCAGATGCAGCATGTTACAAAGAAGTTATATGATTTAACTGGTTTATATCATAACCGTGAAAGCCCGTTTCAGCGAATACATAAACGTCAACACACACAAATACACCGAATGCCCTAAACCACGAAATTCAAAATCTCAAATCGGCATAATTGTCCCTTCTGCGGTATAGCTCCGTAAGGTAAGTGTGCGATAGTTACGGACCTTAGGGTTAGGGTGCGGGTTAAGGTAAGTGCATAGATAGTAATGTATGTAAGGTTTAGTGTAGGGTTAGAAGTAGGGTTTTGTTAACTATATTTAAGTATATTTGTTAAGTATATAGTGTTTGGATTATTTATTTTGTTTGGGTATAGCTCATTAAGGTAAGTGTGCGATAGTTACAGACCTTAGGGTTAGGGTGTGGTTTAAGGTAAGTGCATACATGGTAGTATATGCAAGCTTTACTTTAGGGTTAGAAGTAGGGTTTTGGTTAGTGTATTTATGTGGTTTACTTATTTTGTTTGGGTGGGTAGTATGCAGCGAGCAGTGGGGTTGGCCAACTATGCCGGTTCGAGATTCTGAATTTCGCGATTTAGGGGGTTCGGTGTATTCGCGGTTCACGCAATATGCATCGACGTTTACGTATTCGCTGAAATGGGCTTTTGCGGTTATAATATAAACCTGATTTAACAGTTGGCTGTAAACTTACAAATGAGACTCTAAAGCTTTGCAGGGATAAGATTTACTGTACAGTACAATTCACTTAAAATTTTCAGAAACACTGAGGTTAAAACTGTTCATCCCAACATATAAACTTAATATTATAAATGTGATCCATCTGAGTCCTTTCTCCTGAATGTCAAAGATCTGCTGTCACACAAGCTATAAGGAATAGGCTGATTTCCTGGCATACTATAATTATAAATTATTCCAAAAGACACAAGCCATCACGTGGGCACAGCCTTCCTGACTCATCAAGTCTATAAAGTCAAACATTAACAGCCAAACCTCTATCAGGGCTTAAATAAATGCCCAAACTCTGGAATCAAAATTCTCCTCAAATTACAGTAATGGACAAAATACTATACTTGGACTATCCCACTGCAATCGACTCAGAATCTCTCACCATTTACACAATTCGACATCTGCAGGATGCACTAAAAGGTTTACAATGAAACATGGTCGTATAAAAAGCTTATTTTTTCATTAATGTGCAATCTAAAGTAAAAAGTGCATTTCATTATCATCACATTCAATTGGACTTGCACAAGCTGTAGCATTAAAGAAGGTTAAATAAGTTGCATTTCTGATATTCCACATTTCACATAAAACAGATATAATAAATGTTGTTTTCATCCTTCTGATAGGGACCCCTCTACATGTATGAACTTGTTGCGATAAACTGTGCAGCCAAGACTTCCTGTAGACAAAGCACTTCAAAGAAATATAGTGGTGTACAAATAAAATGTGTTAAGAATTCATTATAATTTAGCTTTGTGTTAAGAAATGATTACAATCTCATTGGTGGGTTCAATGACTCATTGGGTACTACTGCTGTCTCTAATGACAGAAGATCCGACAGCTCTGTGTTCTATTCCCAAACCAGGTACTTGGATTTATGTTGGTGGTGGTGCTGCGGTAACGTTGTCACCTCACAGTAAGACGTTGTCCTGTTCGATTCTCAGCTAGAGCGTCTTCTGTGTGGAGACATGTGTGAATGGGCGTACCTTCGTTGAAGGTTGTGCGTCAGGGCTGGCAACTCGGCACGTAAAAATCTACTGCCAATCATTAGTGGACCGGAGTTCCACTGTGGCGACCCCTAACCGGGAAAAGCCGAATGACAACTGGAACTGCAGTAGAGTACAAGGGGATGCTGCACTCCTGACATGAGATTCTTCAGATTAAACAAGAAACTGATATACCACATTCCAAAATTGGTGGGAGCTCAGGCAGATGTTACACATCCTGTGGCAATTCTCAAAAAGAACATTTTATTTTTATTAAAAACAAAACAAAACAGTCTACACTATATCCACAGAATAATTATAAATTTACTATGGCACTTCCTAAAAAAGACCATTCTGTTTACTTTTATTAGAAAGGAAATGGCATACATACTAAACCAAATAAAAAACAATCATAAGACTTCCGTGTATTAACTTCCCCAAGTGTCCAGACCAAATTACTCATAGACAAACTGAATATCATCTCAGGTTTCCCCTGAAAGCAGGCCATAGGTCTAGTTGGAATAGGCTGGTCAGCAAATGAAAATTATAAATAAAATATAACACATTGCACTAACCAATCAACAGGAACACCACTTTTGCACAAATTATTTTTTTTTTCAAACCTAGAATCTCCAAAAAAAGCCCTTCAAAGAATTCTATCAAAACTATGATTAATGTTTAGGATAACAGATGAGGAGAGAGATGTGCAGACACAGTAATACAATTCAGAGTCCTTTGCTTATAGTTATGAGGCATTCAAGTACATGACAGGCTACAGAAGACAAAAGCATTCCCATTATTGCTCTGATCCAGTACTTAAAAACAGCACCAGCACAATGTTTTTCACTTTTCCTAATATTTATGATTATAATTTCAACCACTATAATATAACCCACCACTCACTTCTATTATTAACAAGGTGCTTACTTTAAGTATACACTGTGAAAATCTGTTCACGCAGACTGTGATGATCAGGCAAGTGAAGAAAAGTATACCAAAATCTCTACAGAGAGTATTTTCTTCGTAGGATGCAAAAAAGAGCAAACAGCTGCTTGGCAGACTTCCTAGTATAAGCAGGGTGGCCCCTGCATGTAACCTCCTCTTTGAAGAATGGGTCCTGATAAAGAATTTCAAACACTCACACACACATACACAAGTCAAACAAATGCACCACAATAAGAGTGCCAGATTCTGGACAAAAAGCTGAAGACAAAAATGAGATATGAACAATTCTAACTGACAGGATATCCTCAGGCACCTGAAGGCCAAGCACCTAGCCAAATCATCCTAACAGTGTTGTCATTTCAAATGAATTATGTGTTTGTGTGAAATAATCTAATACACATACAAGAAGGCTAACTCATATGGGGAAAAGGAAAATCCTGGACGATATAAATTTGCCATATGGGACCTATATGTAGGAAGTTGCCTGAGATGTCTAAAGGGAAAAATGTATAAACAAATGTTGCAAAATGGGTGTGGTAGAGTGGCACAGTCTGCAGCCTGCATTGTTAGCATGATGACATTAATCAGTGGGAAAAAGCACCTGCATTGCTAACCAATTACCTCAGCGTGGCACTATGTTTTAATTACTGTTATTTGACAAATAAGCCTCACTCTGGTTGATGGTAGGGCAGGGTAAGGACATTATTATGAGTGTGAGCTGTCAATCTCCCTCTGAGGGATGATGTAGATTGTCAGAAGTCCTTCCTGTGCTCACTGGCAATCTTGCTGTGCTGGTGTATTTGGCTACAAATGCAGATGTTCACAGTCCAACCCTCCTGGTGAGTTGAATGCATGGCCACTCTGCCAAGAAAGAATGGAGAAAACAAGAAAATGAGAAAAAACATTAAAAAAGAAAACAAGGCAACAGCTTTCTCTAGAAATCTTATACCAAATAAGGTTAGAGGTCTTGTACCATACTTGGAAAATTTAGAGAAAATGTGTTTCCTTCTTTAAATTATTTATCCACACCTCAATGGGGAACTTGTTTTTGTTTGGAATCACTATAGAGTGTTCTGAGTTAAACAGGTGTATCTGTGCACAGTCCCCCATTTCCTTGTAAACATTCTCTTACAGTTTTCCTTTTCCTTATACATATTAAAAGGTTTTAGTCACTGTTGCTATGGTAACTGATAATCACTGACTCAGTGAGATAGATCCTGAATGCTTTAATGATAAACAGGCAAATAAATTATTTTTTAAGCAGCAAACATCATGTATGGGCCAAAATCAAAGTTCAGAAAAGTTTTTATCAGAGACAGTTCTAGTGTCAAAGAACATTATGTGGTCAGCATCAGTACTTCTAGGAAGCAGCTTACACTGACTTACTTTGAAGTATCCTTCCCATGGCCCAAACATGAAAGGGAATGTAAAATAATAAAACGCTCCTCTCTCATTGGTACTAATCTCTTTGCGTTTTTAGACAACCTTTTATTAGTACTATACATGCATAGAGTTCTGGGCATGTGCAGTACTTTCACTGTCATTGTTGCAGATGGCACACATGCACACAGTCAACTAGCATACTTTCCTACTTATTTTACTGCACTGAGTAGGAGGGGACCAATCTACCCAGGCCTCTATCTACACAAAGTCACACTACCAGGTGCCAAACCCCACAGAATCACTTCAATAAGTAACAATAACTACTGCTTCAATTCTGTCACAAGAACAATAACTTAGATTGCATTAAAATAAATAGCTATATTAATATACTCCTTATCCTGCAGACTGCTAAGATGTGACCTGTGTCTGGCATACAAGGCATCATCTAACCCATTAATGATGGATTTGCTGCACATCAACAAATCAAATGGTATCTGAAATTCTTGGTCTAAGGATCTAAACCTCTTCTGCAACATTAACTGAACAAGTATATCTTGCACAGAATACCGTTGCTATGTAATAGACTCCCCATCCACATAAAACAAAGTTCAGCCCCGTCCATATTCAAGTGGAACTTAGATCTATGGATGGGAAACAGAACATTTACACAAGAACTGCCTCCTGTACTAGTAATGGACAGAGATAGCTTCTAAAATATTTTTCCCATGCATTGGTCCTCTCAAATTATCTATGGTATGATCCCAGTTATTCTCATTAGGGGTAATATATAATTATCAACCAGGGAATGGGTAAGGCCAGTTTATAACCAAGTGAGATAGGCTATTTCGAGGACCAAAAGGGAAACTGGCTAGGCTTAAAATGGCCCACAAGAGCAGCTAGCCTAGTACTTACCTATGAACCTATAAATAAAAACAATCTTTAGTACTAGTCCTCCGTACTGGCCTGTTTACTATCATACTGGAAAAGACAGCAGGCAATGCTACATCTGGTGATATCAAAACCCTCTGTAGATGGGAGTACTGGAACAAATCATACATTTTCTCTTTCTCAAGTTTCTTCCATTTTTTTCTCCCAAACTGAATCTGTTAACTCATGTAGTGCTCATCCTAAATAAACTTTCTTTTTATTTTCCAGTAACAAAGTAAACCATCTACTAGTCTCCCATACTACCAATGGAATCTTCCATCGTCCACTCTCCTCCAACCAATACTTGCTAACTAGTGTAACAGAATCTGCTTCTTCCCAGACAAAAGATATACCTTTAGTTTTTAGAATCATGCAACAAAGACAAATGCAAGTAAACAAGGGGATCGTGCCAATTTGCTGAATCTGTTTTTGATTAATTATAATTCCCAAAACAGACTTAACTTAGTTAGTTTGTGTCTCCCCCCTTTAAATATTTACCTCTGATATCAAACAAACTCAGGAAATAAAGATAATGTTATGGAAAAGGGATTTTCCTTGAAGCTTTGTGGTCTTAGAAGATTAATAGGGTAAGCACTGAAGCTTCCTTTAAACAATTAGGTTTGAGAACTTTATTTTGTTATCATAATCAGATTCAGCAAAGTGGCAATGCACAAAGCCCGTTTTAGTAATTAAAAGTATTTTTTTCAGTTTTTATGCTCCACGTACAAGTTTATAAGGACTGCTTTTTCAGTATTTTACTGTGGCTGTTTTACCTAATAGTAATAATCTGACTTTTTTAATAATACAAACTCAAACTTTAAAACTTTAATATATAGTTTGCTGTTATATGACGTAAACCATTGTTTATGGCAACTTGGCCACATACTTAAAAGTAAAAATACTTTTTGAGTTGGGGATCAGAGATGATGGTGCAAAAAAATGGACACTTTTTCATGCATACTAACAAATGTATGACTTACTACATCTTCTGAATAATGTTTTCTTATATCTGTATTGATTTTTAATGCTATGACCTCATACATCCAATATGACATCTTATAAGGCCCATCTCATGACTCAGCGTCATTGGGATAAATGTATTCTAACTCTTGTGATGTTGTTGCATAGTGACTGTGACAAGTCACTTTGTTTCAGAACTGCACAGTTCTGAAAAAGATACCTCTTTCATACCGTTGTCTCATCTTCCTTTCTTTGTTCCAACCAATTTCAGACCCCTTTCATGGCTACAGCTGTATATTTCATCAGAAGCAGTCCTATGGTACATTGGTCACTTTCAGACTCCCCAAAAAGAAATGAAAATGCTTCTTCACTGAAAACAGCCATTTTAGTCAAAATACACAGAAGTTGTACAGTTTCTTGTTCTGAGATGTGATAAACTTAAGTTTATTATCTAATTACTTCCTTCATGAAGACTACATTTGCTAGCTTTCAGACACAGCTTGTTTGCTATCTAGGAGCAATTTTTTACTTGTGCAATATACTTTCAGAAAAATAATTTGTTCTTATATGGCATTTAAGAAAATATACAAGATATCCATACTTTGTTATGATTTAAAAAAATAATCAGCTTACAAAACTGGATGCTTTCTCCTAAAATGTCACATCATGAGTCACAAAGCTGTCACTGGTAGTTATTCCACTGCAGTCCCAAGAAGACTAAAGCTTTCCTTCTTCCTTTTCGTCACTCTGTCTTTCTCATGTATTCCTAAATTCCAAAACAGTTTTCCTGCATCCTGGTACAGGCAGCAGCAGTACTCTATATCTGAAGGTTCTGTGCACCTGTCAGGTGACACGGTCTCCCCCATATTCAATCTAATCTAAGTGATGCTAAAGAACATCAGGACACTTAAGAAGGGTACAGTACAATATTTTAGTAGGATTAAATGAAAATCCAGCTGTGTGTTGTAACAAGTTTCTGTGAAGATACCTCTTTCATACCGTTGTTTCATCTTCCTTTCTTTGTTCCAACCGATTTCAGACCCCTTTCATGGCTGCAGTGTATCATTACAATCAAGCAACACACTTAAAGGAGCCTGCTACTCTCTCCACAAAGTATTATGTTCCCTTTCCAGCTGTCTCCCATGTCCCCTTTGCTTCCCATCCATCTTCTTCAATTCCACCCAGCCTACATGCCTCTAGGCAACATAATATGCAAAGAACATGCCCCCTTTTTCTCTTTATTCTCATAAATACCCTGTTTTCTAACTCTCTGAACATATCCCAGTCCCTCCAAACTGTTTCCGATTTCAGTAACCGTTTTATACTTTCTACAAAACAAACTTATTTTTGTGTGGTCCTCATATACACACTACCTAGCACGTGACCTGATTGCCCTTTACAATGTAAGTCGGACCTCCTTATCTCTTGCAAACATGCCTAAACTATGTATATAGTAAACTTTCAGTTAATCGGAACTCAAGCAACTGGCTCTTTCAAGCAACCAGCAAAAAAACATCGAAGAAATACAGTACCATTTTCATATGTTGCACTTTCTGTCCCCCTCCCCTGCAGACACATACCTTGTGTTTTTAGAGTTTTAGAGTTTTAAAAAGGAAGATAGGAATAAACTCCCTCTCTCTCCAAGCTGGGAACAAGTCAAACCAAACAAACAGTATACGGTACAGTATTAAGCCTATTTTTAATAATAACTCTGAGGCAACCAGAAACTACAGTTACCAGGCATCTATCAATCCCCATGGGTGCCAGTTAACTGAGAGTTTACTGTATTTTACTGGTCACACTGACCAGCATGGTTTAGCCTGGGATGACTCCTTTCCCCAAATTCTTTTGCCTTCGCACCTCATGAACACTGTATATTTCCTTGGGTCCCCCTCCAAAGGGCAAAACTTTGCATTTTTTGCATAAAATCCAAACGCCACCTCAATGTGCAGAATGCAATGCTGCACGTCTCTTTGGAAACTTCCCCATTTATTATTATTTTAGTACTGCACCAATCTTTGTATCAATTTGATATTATATTATTGTTATCTTCAAACTCATTTCAATATTCAAGACAAACATGCTAACAAAAAGACTGGCCTAGCACCTAATCTTGTGGCAGTCGCCTACTTATTGACTTCTCTTCTGACAGTCCCATATTAACGAAAATCTTCTGCTTCCAGTCAGACAACAAATTCCCAAATTCACTTTGACCCCACAAGAAACACAGAAACATTTAATAAAAGATACAAACCAAAATTACCTATCTAATACGTAAATGTTTCAACTGAATACGTTGCAGATGAGAAAGCTTACTGCTTTCCTTCTTCTTCTTTTTCATCCACAGAAATTGTCTTATGTCTGTCCCATGCATTATCAGATTCCTTTATAACTCAGTACCACTTCTGGGAAGCTGTGCCATTCATCCACCACCCTTTCGGGGAAAAAAATTTTATTGCATCTCCCATGCTGCAATGACATCCAAGGTGTTTGGTGCATTACTTAAAACTGGCTGGATAAGAGCAGTGACTTAAAACTACCTGTTGACATTCCAACTGAATATATGATGCAATATCATATAAGAACAGACTATGCACATGTCAGAGTGGCCATCTATTTTAAATTAAAACTGTAAATCAGAGAACTTCCAGTAAGATATATCATTTTGTTCGATGCTCTATAACTATGCATGTGCCTTCTTATGTACCATCCACCAGAAGATGGGAAGGTATTCCCACTAGCAGTGGTACACATTATGATGAAAGTGATGTTGACATTTCCCAGGTAGCTAACCTTAGGGGAATTTTAAATCCAGGATTGAAGATGAACATTCCCTTTTCAGTTAGGACCACTTCCAGATGACAGTTGCACTACACTTCAAACAAAATGTTCCATTCCTGACTCGGATTTATGGTGGCCATCTTAAGACTTGATGATTTCCTTAGGTATAGATATGCTCTATGCAGTGGTAAGGGTGAGACCAGAGAGACAATCTGACAAATCAGCTTGAAATATATTAGTTTCATGGCCCTTGAGTTGGTTCTGTACCTACAGAAAAGTCTGGGTGCTGCAGTTTGAAACAGTTCAAAATGTCCTCAAGACTGTTAAGACTTATCAGGCATACAAAAATACATTATATTGATTCAAGTGAGATTAGTTACTAGCTATAACACTGCTGTTACTGAAGTGCTGGATTGTACTTTGCCTTGTAGGTGTCTGACACTCACATTTTGATCAAGATTTTTATGATATGCCAGCTACTTTGGTGTACAGGGATAGGCTCCTGAATATGACCAAGGTGGCCCAGGTACACTTATTGACTTGGGTATTTCTCTTGAAGCTGGTGTGAGGAAGATTGATGTATTTATCATGAGGGAAGGAAGTAGTCTTGGTCATGAAATGTCACATCCCCTCAGAGGAGGCTCAGCATGACATGAACTAGAGGTGTGTGTGGGCTAAGCTCACTAAGCCATAAATGTGGTAGCCTTCATGTCATATGCACAGAAGCATGCATTTGCACAGGGAAGGCACAGTGTCCCTTCTCCCTCCCCATGACACATGTCACAATTTCCCCACCCAGGTGGTTTAGGGACATAATAGAAACACAGTCATTGCTGGGATGCTGTTGCAGGCATTAACCACCTTTAGGGCTGCCTGGATAATGGTTCCTCTGGACTGATCCCTCCTCCATACTCAGTATAAAGGAAGAAATAGGCCTAAGTCTGATAGGAGGGACTTAATGATCGGAAGGCAAGGAGGTTAAAAGACGCATTGAAAAAAGTTCTATATGATATCAGTGATCACAGGGGAGCTTTGTAAAGTGTGAATAGCATTCCACAAACTAGAGCTTCATAACACAGCCTTAAAACTGTTAGCTCTTTTACATGGTCTACTATCATTCTCCCATAAGAAACACACTTTCTGCTACAACAGACTACTGCCAGACAGAAGACAGCTTTATTGCTCAGCATGCTGCTATTTAGGAAAACATTTTTCTCATGTTTTGTTTGATAAGCTCTTTCATTTATTTTTTGACAAAGTTATAAATGGTGACCATTTGAAATGTCGGGACCCATTATAGTGAGCCCCAAAATGTGGAGACTGAATGGCCAAAATGCCAAAAGATCAAACTTGTAAATATCAAGTTCGGGATATATTTCTCAGACTATTCCCTTTTCTCTGAAGTATGGCAATCTGGTATATATGAGTTGGTATATATAAGTTTGGAGGGTGTGGAGAGCTTGCCCCCCACATGAAGGGGTGCAAGGGGAGTTACCCCCCCCCAAAAGTAGTTTAAAGGAGAAGACCATTTTTCAAGATTCGCTCTTCTCCTGTTATTTTGGTCTTTTTTTTTTTCATCTAGTGTTGACTTTTCAATAGGGAGCTGTTACAGACATCACATTCAACTTCTCCTTTCTATCTCTATTAAGCACCACAGGGATCGAGACAAGGTGGCAACTAATCTGGCTATCTTTTCTAGTTTTCATACTTCTGATGCCACTGGTATCATCTTAACTATTCTTTTATTGAGATAACATAACCATAGTACGAGGACAACCTGATTTTACCTACTAATAGGGTGCACTGACAGTCTGCAAACTGCAGAAGTTGTGAATCAACTGCCCATTTGCTTTGAATCTCATATTTCTGATCTTCAAGGTTCTACCTAACCATGGACCTCACTAAAAATATCACTTGCAATAACTCAGTGTAACACTTGTGGATAACTTACGGTGGTTGAATAACTTTGCAGAATGTACACCTGAGGCTGAATGTAAAAATGGATCAGAGTTCTTTAACCCTGGTAACAAATTCAAATAAATAAATAGATAACTAATCATGTCTTCTCTGATTTTCACTCCCTCTCTTCCACCAGTTAAAGACTGCTACAAATTCCACTCATTAGGATCAAAACATGTTATTTCCATTTGGAGTTTCAGTCATGTGAAATTATATAAAATTGTTACAAAAAAAGTGCCTGAATATCCATAGCTTTAAATCATCATGGAAGGCATAGTTATTCAATTACAGTAGACTCCCTCTTATGCAGCCTCTCTTTAACCAGTCTCCTCTTTAACCGTCCATCAAATTTCTGCCACAGCCCTACAAAAGACAACAGAGAAGAACACTTCCGCCTCCTCTGGGCTAAATAATGACAGGCATTTGAGTTTTAGACTTCATATTCACATGAAAAATGCACACTAACACAAATCATGTTATTCTAGCTGATTATAACCTATAAATGGTATTTTGTATGCTTTTTTCTGATTAACCAACCATTCATTTCTCCAGCCTAAGGTCCGGCCCCAGCGAGACTGGATAAGAGGGAGTCTACTGTAGCTGATACATTTGCTCATTTTCCAGCACCTACTTTATATTTAAGGTCAGTGGGTTGCCAGAGCTTATCTCAGCACTCAACATATAAAAGACAAAATAACTAATCTTTGATGTAACACACCTCCCCTGCAGGATGTACAAACACATACAGCAGATGCACCTATGCACTGGTAAGAAGCTTACTAAATTACATGCCTCCGTGTCTTTAAGATGTGGGAGAAAACCAAAGTAGCCTGCAGACATCTGCACAGACACAAACACAGTATGCAGGCCTCTCGCAGAATGTAGACCATGCGGCACCCTTTCCAAATTAATTCTGGGAATGTTGAGGAATTCATACTTGTAAAATATTGTCTTATAAAACTAGCAATGTGAACAAGCATTACATGGTTTTAATAATGTCTGTGTACTCATTTTCAGTTTTGGATTTTCAAGTTAAGTAACTTAATATGTTTGGAAAAGTGATCTGTATATCAAAGAAAATAATATTGTTAATAATGTATTGAGTAATGGTGGCTATAATGCAGCAGTATACGGCCTAATTCTCATGTGAAACATGAAAATATTCTTCAGTAACTGTATTCCCTTTCTAGGTGGAATACCATAGGATGATTCCACTATGACAGGATTCCCTTTTAAGTTCCAGTGTTGTGGATATCTCCCTGACCCTGATAGCTGAAAATAAAAGAAAATTCCATTACTCGATTTCTCATGACTCCTCATACCCTGTACAGGTTCATCTTTGTCTTTTCATGACACAAGTGAAGAAAACACAAATGTATGGCAAAAGTAATTTTTACTGCACATATGTACTCATGCAAAAGTAATTTTTACTGCACATATGTGCTCATGCAAAAGTAATTTTTATTGCACATATGTGCTCATGCTTGTGGAAAACAAAGAGCAATGTAACATTTTTAAAGTAACTTTTTTACAGTCTGGTAAGCCTCCCTTCATCACCCTCTGAGATTGATGTACCTTGTAGAAAAATTCGCACTGTCCAGGAGCCTACAGGATTAGAACTCCTAATAAGTATGCATACACAGGTAAGAAAACCTTGTTCATATGTGTTTCGAGGTAAAGTAAGGTGAAGAACAGAATACTTGAGTCTCTATGCTTGAGCAAGTGTGTGACATGAGCTCAGGTGTTCCGAGCAACTAATGATAAATTCTCTGTGTAAGACAGGCAATAAAGTATTACAGTAGCATCTACCCTTAGCCATACTGACCATTAACAAGGAAAGGAATATTCTGGTGCACCATGTCAGCTGGCCAGCACTACTGATATTAAACAATATGTGCCCATAGACTTGTTTGTTCATTGCTGCATGAGTTCTGGTGTCAGCCAGCTAGCAGCTTCGTACAGTAGTAGGCAGAAAGATCTGTGAGTCACTGCTAGTTGTTGTGAGGTGAGCATAAGAGGCATTACATTATCTGTGAGGGAGGGAGACCCCTAGCTTTTCGACTGGGGTTATGTTTTAATATACAATGACTGGGTATACTACAAAAAAGAGTTCAAAGAGACTATTGTTTCAATACTGCAGTGGTTATTGTATTTGTCTGACAAAAAAGTAAAATGAGAGAAACTGCAGTGCAGATGTAGATACTCCTTTTTTAAATGTATAGTCATTTGTAAGGATCAGAGCCACAGAAGAAAGGAGCTAGATTCCAGAAAAGGGAGAGTGTCTTTTACTGTACATGAAAAATGCTGGTATTGGAAAAGACACGGAAATGAGGATACTGACCCATGCAGTCACCTGAAGCTACCCTACTAATGAACCCAATACTGGACGTTAATTTGGTCCCTTTGCATCATGAGTGCTAATAAGGCTGTTCATGCGGTTAGCATGGCTGCAACTTAGGGTGGATGCAGTGTATACAAATGTGCCACAGCCACAATCTTCTTTCTGGGGGATCTTCATTTCTGAACCTTACAGTGTACCTCACACACCTGGTATTTCAGGTTCAGAAATGTTAAATTTAATATAATCAGGGTACTACCATTCAAACAAATGTATCATACTATATGCCAGAATATGTCCTAAGACAAACAGATGCATTACCTTCCCCTGGCATACATGTCACATCCATAAATGAATATCTGTAACCATGGCACCTGGCAGCTTATAATAAAACAGGTGTTCACTGTGCAAAACAGTCCACATTAGTCGATCTGTTTTCCTTTAAAATGCGTGTATATGCATTTCATGCTTATCAAAATGTAATAAACAAGTAAAATAAGAAAAATCAATAAAGGACCCATTATAAGACAGAAGAAAAGCAATATAAAATAGGATAAACCTGATGATCACAAATCATATGTAATCACAGAACTTCTACAGTAACATGAATAGATGCTTTCAAATCAGCTCTCGCTAGGTTCTTACAAAGTGACACATAGTGCAGTGTCTGCAACGTGCCATGTGGTTATACACCCTGGAAGGCATAAACAGTAACTGCTTTGTGTGTCAAGCAAAGTATATATGTAATGGTTTGAGAGTGCTGTTTAAGTAACGATTCGGGAGTGGCAGATTGCCAGACCACAAGTAGCTCATTATGGCAATCCACACAAGACAGGCCTTTCTGTTCCTTGCTTATGTTCATTCTTTGAAGAAACTGCACCATGAGATTTGCCTAGTTCAACAACTCAGTGTCAGCTACTGGAGCATCTGCACTGATTACTGACCTGTGGTCTGACTTCTTGTCCACTATATCAGCAATCTGTCTTGGCCTTAGGGCGTATTCGTTATTATTTTACATTTTAGTTTATGTTAATAAATCAGCATCTTACCAGGAGTAATGAGATATTGTTACTGGAAAAAACAAGCTTTCTTGTTTCCATTAGTAATGTACTCTGCAAATTTTCAATACAGCTTTTCAAGTTACAGGTTTTTTTTTTTTTTTTAGTTCCTCAATAAAGACTACAGTGTCCACATGCTCACAGCTGCAGTTACTTTGGAACCACTTCCAACAAAGCATATGCCTGCACTTCCTGTTTTCAGGCTCCACATAGACTATAGATATGTGTAATACCTAATCTCAGCTTCTCCATAGCTGCCAGAATTGTCCTGCGTTCTCTTTAACTGACCCACACCTAGCTAGCCCCCCGCATACTTCTCACCTCTGTGCTGCCTTTGTGCTCCATAAGACAGGCTGCAATTTTCATGGTGGAGACTGCGGTCAAACTCTCTGGAGCCCACAACTATTTATTTATTTATTTAATTAATTTTGACTAAGTGTAACCCATTTTCATTACAGACTCAGTCAGAAAAAGCTCCACAATATATGAATAAAGAGAAGGAAAATTCCAAGCACTGTGAAGCTAAAATGCATAGCACAGAACAGTTGTTTAGAAACAATGTGTTAAATTCAAATCACAAGTAACTTAAACAGTGACAGGATAAATGACAACGTGTATAGGTCTTTGGGGCCATGGTCCCAGCAATATGTAGTAAGCTGGGGAGACTCCCACAAATAGCAGTAAGGATGTCATTCACTACTTCTTCTAATTCTAAGGTACTATTAAAAAAACAATATGCAAGTATTTTTGTTGAAAAAAATGTTTATTTGCAGGGCTTTGGACTCCAAAAAGACATGATTTTTTTAGTATAGTAGAAGATAAATCGGTCTAACATTTTGCTGGGTCTCCTGTCATGTTAAGTACTTAAAAAATAAAAAAGCAGAAGTGTTGCCACTGTTATTTTTTTTGCTAAAATGGCATCAAGTCTCACACTCTGTCAGGTGCTTAAACTAATGAAAACAACGTAAACATTCTTTCTTTCCTTTGCTAAGGTGACTTACTTCTCTGCACCTTCACCTGAGTACCTATGATATGATTACAAACAAAGATAGATATGACATAAAAAGTGTTTACATATTGAAATAAAGCAAATGGTGAAGAATTTGCCATGAATATTAATGTCTGCACTCGGTGCCACATGGGCCACAACAGACCACCTCTTTTGACCACTTAACTGGCTATTTGGAAGCTTGTGCTATCTGCTGAAGTTATCCTGCAGTACTATTCTGTCTACAATATCAGTCCAACTGCAGTACTGTTGCACTTTACAGTAGGAAGGGAAATGCGCTGGTACTGGGTAAAGAAAAGTCAAGAAGCTGTGCCAGAATCAGTGAAAATGTCAAGAAAGGCAGAATTATAATTGAAAGCCTTCTCCATGCAACCCAACAGAGCACTGCCCATCAAGTTAGTCAATCCAGTATATTATCCATGTGCCATGCACTGCCATTAGCTCTTTGATAAAGCAGTAATCTAAGGATATGCTCATTTCCATTATCCTAAACTTAGATGTGATGACAATTGTTTGGGCATGCAGCTATGTATGGGAAAGCACTGTGTCAGTTTCTAAGTAATGGGTTAGGAAAGGGTTCACAGTTCTGTAGGTGACATCAAGCTGTTATGGTCTTACTGCAATAAGTCTAGTTGGAATTCGGATATGAACCTGTGATTTTGAGGAAAACAATGATCTTGCTCTAAAACAAGACTGAAACTTGTAGTCTTAAAGTCCAAGACAGAATATACTGATTTCAAATCAGGTGGATTAGTCTCATTAGTTTTTGTTACTGGTATTCTGCTAAGACCCAAGTGTAAATTAACCCAGTGATGCATAATGCACCTCTAATCATCATCTCTATATGGAAATTACTGTTACTTCTTATTTAATGTGTTGTTTTTACAAAGAAACTGGTGTATATTGGTTTATTTTTCACAACACTGATGTCTTTCGTGTAGGTTGTAGTCTTCTTTGCAGGGTAGATTTTTTTTTTGTGGTGTTTAGAAAAATGTGTAATTGAGTTCACTTATTTACATATTTATTTTATAGGCATGGTGCGTGAGAGCTAAATGTGACAACTGGCTATAGACAATAAAGATCAGATAATCTGCCTACTGTCAGAATCCCCTTCAAATTAAAATACCAATGCATGCTTTAAAGTGGCAAAATATAATGGTGTGTGTAGTGAACTTGAGAAATGGATTTTGGGAAGGTTATTTAAGCACAAACAGACCACAGCATGTGTTAGCATGTTGTAAGTCTACCTTCTGTTACACTTTGTAAGTACGGGACTACCACCCCCCCTTAACTCCCCCATCTCCTTTGTATAATACTTCAAAAATTTTGTGGTGTGAAAGGGAGCTACACTGGATCCCTTACAAAGAAAAACAGAAAGTAGCACGACTAGATGCCACACAAATAGTGATGTTGAAATGTACAGTTATACTACACTTTCTCCCGCTAAGGATAGGTAGACTCAGGCCTCTCTGTTGCAAAATTCATTTGCTTATTTGGAGGCTAAATCTGAAAAAATGAGGAGGAATTAAGCTTATGAATATGTACATGGGATGTTTGAGATAAATAAAAAAATAATAATAATAGAAACAAATGATACTTCTTTTTCCTGTCATGGATGTAGCTAGACATGCATCATGTAATCTAAAGTATAGAAATGTACTTCCAAGTAAGCACTTTGTGTCTAACACAAGGCACCAACTGCCTCAGTGTCTAGCACAAAAATAAAATTAAAAGGCAGAAGTGAACCAGTGAAGAAAATAACTGCACCCAGAGTGATGAGTGCTGGCTATACTGCTAGCCATTCAATTTAAGACTTTTTGTACACAGAATTTTATTATGTGTAGAGAATCTTTTTAGTTACAATATATAGCACAAGAACAAAAGCAGTTATGTTGGAAGGTTTCTGGGGCAGCATCCTGGAAGTATGTACCTAGTTCCTAAAATCACAGTTTCATCAACAATTCCTAGTACATCACATTTAAGGATCTCTTTTTCATGTATGTGTGTGCATGTGCGCATGCACGTGTGTGTGTGTGTGTGTGTGTGTGTGTGTGTGTGTGTGTGTGTGTGTGTATGTGTATGTGTGTGTGTGTGTATGTGTGTGTGTGAGTGTGCGCGCGCAAGTCGTGCATGCATGTGTGTAAAGTACTCTTCTGAAATACACACAAATATATCTGCCTATTATTGCATGCTACAGTGGCTTTCTTAGGCATTTTGTTTTATAGTGAAATGTAACAGCTGAGTGCATCACATATCAATGACCATATTATGTTCTAAATAACGTTCAGTATAGCCTAGACCCTAGAGGGTAAGATAATAAGTGGCAAATAATTTGTATCCTGCACATCATGGGTTTGACTCCTAGAATATCCACTTAAAATATTGTGCTGTCCTGATCAAGTTACCTAACAGGACCTAAGTTCTCAAGTTGTGCATGAAACCAGTTTTGGGGCTATCTCCCATTTAACAAAGAATAAAAATTGTAATTTTTGATCACTGTCGTACATCACAATGCATGTGCAATACTGTTCAGGTATCATGCAAATTAAGCTATTAAAGAAATAGTAAATGCATTAAGTGCCTATCTTCACCATCCCCTATCACCTGGGGTGGGGTTGTCTTCCGAAGCTCTGTCTTCAGCCATTCCTTTTTGACATTTTTTTTATCAGACATCAAAGCTGACACCAGTGTTTGGCTGACCAAATATCCAGGCAAGTCCAAACTTGAAAGCATTGTTCTTAACCATAACTGACATTGCCTCCCTTCAAGCAGCACTTAGCATTACACATGAATGGTGCCGTAGATATTGTCTTTCATTCACTGTCAAAAAATGTAGCAGTCTGGCATTAGCAACCCCCAAGCCCAGTTTTATATACTACTGATAATATCTAAAAGCTGACAAATGTCTTTTCATAAGATACCCTAATAACCAATACCATAAGCAAAACATATAGATGCCCAACTGAGCCAGCCTGGAGTCAACATCTGTATATAGCCATTATCAGATCAGTTATAGAATATTACACTTGTTCTGTAACCTACTCAGATGCCACATAGTGCAGTAAGTTAGTCAAAGCACTTCAAGGCTTGTCTTATAGCAAAATACTACAGCAACTTCCTTTTTTTTCTGTATCTTATTGCTTTCTTAGAGGAGGCCTATACCTGACATACAAATTACTAAAGGACTCCATAATATTTGAAAACCTTTGGTTGGAATGAACTCCTTTTTTCAATTGAACTCAGTCCACCAATCCATTTCAAAAAGGAAAGGGATGACCACACGGACAGCTGGAAGTTCCAAAATGGCATCTGGGGCATCAAACTCCTCCATGGTGATCCTATCCACCAAATATATAACCCCATAAAGTTATAAAGTGCTTGAAGCAGACTCTTACAAGCACCAGCTGTTGCACCTGAAAGAATACACATCTGCTACAGACATACTGAGTATAAATGTGTTGATGTCTCGTGCTGAGATTTCCTCTTTAAGGAAGGAGCAGATCTTGACCTTTCACCCCATGTGGCCTGATCATGACCCCTGTAATCTCTGGAGCCTCACTAAAATTTCATAAATCCTGCCACCCATGAATAAGAGACTGTACTATGCAACAGTAGCCTAGGGGTTAAAAGCTACAGAGAGAGCTAGTCTCAATAATAAAGAGAAAATGTTGTGCTTGGCTTACAATGGCAGATGCAAACAAAAGACAGTGGCTTTGATAAATAGTTTCTGATAGTACATGACAGCATTTACAGCAGGTAGCACAAGAAATATACTAACTGGTAGAACATCAGCATGCATGTGAAAACCATATGCTGTTTTCCACTAAACTATGCCTATGCTGTACTTACAGATCTGGTTAGAAAATGTAATACACTTATGCCGAAGTTGCTTAACCTGACCTAGAATAAGGAGGTAACAGTCAAAATATGAGTCCACTTCAACAGCTTTAAGTGCTGTGAGGCTGGCTGTCATATTAACTTCATCTGTTTACATTAACCCCTACTATTAAAACTGTGTAACACAATATGTGACAGAAACATAGGGTTGCCAGCTTTTCAAATGCCCAAAGTGGGACATTTTTAGTACAAACGTCAGATTTGGCAGGCCAAAACATACCCACGGCTAGTACAAAGGACAGAACTTCACGTCTTTGCCTAAAATAAAAGCTTATTCTTGTAGAATTTTAGTTGCTTATTCTGTTTCTTATAACATTTAGGTATTTCAGATACAGAATAACTGTTTTATGCAACTATTACATAAAATATAGGAAATAATTTTGTCCTAATATCTCAGGACATTTTCCATTTTTACAAGTTTTTTGCAGGACACAACTGCCCAAAAAGGGACTGTCCCTCGTAAAGTGGGACAGGTGGTAACCCTACAGAAACAGTGAATGAAGAGAGCTTTATAGAAGTGAAATTTCGGAGGAGTCTAACACTAAAGCTGCAGAAATGCACCACTTAAATTTGATACCACTTAAATTTGATATGATAAAAGAGATCATACAATCACCAAAACAGTTCTCTATAGACAGAGTCAAAACAAAGAACATGTAAATAAAATGAAGACTGTTGCATTATTTAATCAAGGGCATATCTGAAGGATATTTATTTAAGTGCTGCAATTTCACTTAACAGTGCAGAGAATCATCATAAGCATGCCCAGATAACGCGCCATGTCAATAATCAAGAAGTTGCATTTACCACAAAAAAGCTTCTAATAACTTGTCTTCATATGGATATAGTCAGTTTAACATGGCTTTGTTCGGCAGAATTACCTGTCTTCTACTTGTTATTACATCAGCTAAAAGGACCATTCCCACTGTCAAAAGTTGCCCATCCCCTAGAAGATTAGAATTTTAAAATAATCCAAGTGCTTCATAAAAGAAAGACTGGGTCTCAGTATTTGCAATTAAGCCATAGCTGATTCATGTCTAGTTCATCTTAAATATCACAAATCCGATTCCCTTAAGCAAGATACCAGATAAGGATAAAAATGGCAGATGGTGCAGCAGATTTGATGAGACCTTTAACCCAGGAAATATAGGTCAAAGATTAAATCAGCAGTTGATTCATTACACAGCACATGTCGTACACTTTGTGTGAGTGTGACTAAAAAGGATGGTTTGCAATAAGTATGAATGGAGGAGGTTTTCTCTCTCTTTCTCTCTCCTTCTATTTTTTTTTTTTTTTTTTTTTTTTTTTTTTATGGAAAACAAAAACAATCTGAAGAATTTGTGTTAAAAGAATTTTATAAGTCAATTAAGGAGCAAAGAAATTAAGAGTAATTTCTAGCCTGTATGAAACCACTGCTAATGCAACTGCAAATGTTTGACGACAAAAGAAGTGAAAAAGTAAAACATCTGTTGAAATGTTAAAGATTTCAAGTACCCTGTCAAGTTGGTAAACACAGTAAGAATTCCAAAAGGTTGAAAATAAAAAACAAAGACCATTTCATGACAGCTGTATGCTCATTTGGCTACAGCAGACTCAGACTGACAGACTTGTTTATGTATGTGCCTTGTCTGAAAAAAGGACGCTAAGCAAGAAACATGCCTACGATCTCTGTCTGCTTACTCCCCTCCTCACATTCATAGTTCATTTTCTCACTATTCAAGATTTTCATCCCTAGTATATAATGCAGACAAATATGAGAATATATTTACATCACAAATGGGAACAAAATGCCTGTCACTAAAATAAGGAGTACCAGTTTAATGCTGGAATTACAATGTGTTAAAATGACTGTGTTAAAAAATAAGATCTAAATGACTGATCTAAAGCAGTAAGCCAGTTACATAACCAAGAAAAAATCACAGGAGGCCTGACAAAACAAAAACGGAGAGTCAAACATTGCCATATGAAGAACTTTGCCTCAAAAGAAGACTGTAAGATTGTTCAAATATCTTTTTGACAGAACATACTTGCAATAAAATGTTCATATAATTTGTTATCCCAGCTTTAGAACACACTAATGAATTCACAGAACCATGCATGCATTCATCCAGTTTACTTTTCTGAGAATCCTTTATAGAACAAGTAGGTAAGGGCTTAGTCAAAGCAGCTGATGAGATTGAAGATGCCAAATATGGGCTCAGAGACTGAAAATACAGTATGAAACTCACACTGTTGATAATTTTAAAGATATCTTTTTAAATGAATGGTTTGCTTCTCCAGCCCTGCTGACCTCAGGCATCAAGGCACTCAAATTCCTGCCCACTGCTTCTCATATGTCATCCCTAAATAATATGATGTGGATGGCTGTTACCAAGCATAATAGCAAAGTGGGAGTCAGTTTTTTCCCCTCTTCATGTATTTCTTACCACCTGCTTGTGAACATACAGATTGTGTCTGCACCTTTCTTCGGGTTTTCATCCGCCATGTCGCCTATCCCCTTCCTTCTGTTGGTTGCAAGACCCACAGCAATCAACTTTCACAGCTGCAAGCTGGGATGGTGCCTTTATAGTATCTAGGTACACCCCCTGCTCCTAAAGTGCTGAGGACTAAGACACAGTGATTCAATAACCATCAATACTTCACCAGCACTAAGCACTAGAAGATGTATTCTCCTTCTCTGTTAAAGAATCTTTTTTATGACACTTATGTACTGCAGTCTTTGTAAGCAATCAGATTTTAATGGCTATGACTCAATGGCAGCAAGTTAGGAAAATAATAGTCTATTTAAAACAACAATTGGTCTAAACTAGAATTAAGGCTCTGAGATGTTAACAAGCTGCTTTGGGGTACAAAGTTTGTTTTCTTTCCACAGCCATTTGCCTACTGTGTGATTCTGAGCACATCACTTAAGCAGACCGTGCTCCTGGGTTGCCCCTGAAGAGGGACACATATCCAGTGAGGTAACCTTGTTAACAGATTTATTTCAATAAAATGAAATCAGATGGTAAAGTATACTGTGGCAGCACAGGCTGAGAAACAGCTCATATGAGCAATGTCAGTAGAACCCAGCAGAAGAGATGTGTGCCCCAAAAACTGATGTGCGCAGATGTTCTGAACAGAGGGGAACACCATTATGATGCTTCAGCAGGGGCTTAACATGACAGAACCAGGTTGTTATGAAGCCAGCTAGCACAATGCTAAGGAAAGTCTGGTTTCATGCAATAATATGCTACTAATATTCAAAAAATGTACCTTCTCATTAGATATTCCAATCAATGTAGCCATAATAAATTGAAGATTATTCAAATCTGGTAGCTGCACTGAAATGCAAATGTGTGACTAGTGAAACATCAAAAATCAGGACTGCCATTTTTCCATGCCTCTAACTGGTGAAACTCAAAACAAGTTCTGACATGAAAATCATACCCACCCCCCAGAAATTAACATAAACATTATGAAATAATCATCTATTTTAATTACCAAAAGCAAAATGTAGTTGTCTTGTATGTCACGTGACAATCTCTACATAAACTGTAAGCACAATCAAAGTGACAGCAACTACACTAAACTGATTTTGTACAAATATCCTCAGGTACACCGACATACACATTCACAGTGTATCACCAAGCTGTCCCTAGAGACTCGTATCAGTAAAGAGAGAAAAGAAATTATAATGCATTTTAAAAAAGGTGAAACATTTATTTGATTATAACCATTGGGGTTGGCATAATGGTTAAGGTGCTCACCTCAAAGGCACAGGACACAGGGTCAGAATCTCACTTTTGGTCACTGACTGGTTATTAGGAGTGTAATAGCCTGCAGACTGATTGCCTAGTATTTCCTCACAGACCACAAGAACATCGCTGCCTATGTGAAATTGTTAATGAAAATCCTGTACAGCCACGGTAATGGTTGCAAAGAGATAACTGTACCTACCTGGAATAAGCACATGACAAACTCAAAAAACAAGTCACCCTGATGGAATCCCAACATCAATATATTGTATAACAAAAGGAAAAAGATCATGGCAAAAATTAAAAAGTGTAACACCCAGCAAGATAAAAAAAAATCACTCATTAATCTAAACAAGCAACTCAGGGGCTTAACCAATTCTACCAAAGGCATTTTTACCATTTTTTTTATCAAATCCAGATTTGGTAAAAAGAGCATCCCAGGCCAAGGACAATCACAAGGCATTCTTCAGCTATGTCCGCAACCTCAAAGGCAATATACAACAATGTGCCAAATGAACTGGGATAGAATATGTATCAAATCTTCTGGCCAAGAACGTTACCCCCTTTTGCCCCTCAGGAAATACCCTCAACCATAACTTCTCGAACTATCACTAGGCAGCAGGTCCTCAATGCACCCTCCAGTGCGAAGAACACTGCATTCATGGGCCCCAATGATATATCAGGATGTATCCATAACACTATGAAACTTGACCTGTCAAAACCACTAGAATCACTATTTAACTGTAGCTTCTAGAGAGGCTTCATGCCAAGAGAATGGAGGACTGCAACTGTCATGCCTCTGCCCAAGGGTGGGCCATCTATGGACTAGGGTAATTACAGTCCCAAAGTCTGAATAGTGTCAAATGCACAGCCATGAAAATTTTTTTTTACGAAAATGATAAACAATGACAAAGGAAACATTCAGACACAGTTTGGTTTCATCAAGGCAAGCCATGCCTATTCAGCTTGGTGGAGTTTTTTTTGAGAAGGTCATCAAAGCTATGGTGAGGACAAAATGATGCAGAATGCCTACCTTGACCTGGCCAAAGTATTCAACACATCCCCAACTTGGGCATTGTAGACAAACTAAATGAAATTAGGTATAAACCTCTATGTCACCCACTAGTTAGTCAGCTGGCTCAAAGACAGGACCCAAGAAGTTAAGATAGGAAAGTCTACCTCTACAAAAAGGCTAACCACCAGCGGAGTTTTTCAAGGCTTGGTGCTGGGGCCACTCTTTTTTGTATCTACTTTGCTGAAGTCAAGGGCAACATCAAGAGCCTCTGGCTGACCAAGTTTGCAGATGACAGTCATAGAATCCCACAAAGACACAAATACCCACCAAGAAGACCTGAAACAGACCAATAACTGTGCCAGAGCCTCTGTCTAAAACCTAAAGCCAAGAAGAGCATAATAGTATCCTTTGAAAGACAGCTCCACTTTGAAGCTACTACATTGATAATGAACCCCTAACAGTAAACCCATGGTCAGGGATTTCAGGACTCGTGTAGACAGTAACCTGACCTTTGATCATCATGTGTGTATGTTAATAAGTAAATCATTCTGTGAAACTTATAAGCAAGTGTATGGCATCTAGGTCCAAGTATGTCATTGCTCCACTGCAATCGACCATTATCAAACCAGTCATGGAGTACAATCCCCCCTTTGGTATGCACCACATAAGGATTATGCAACAACTGGAGCATCCACAGAGGTTCCTCACAAAATGAATATAGGTTGTAAACAACATGTCTTATGCAGACTGCCTCAAAACCCTATCACTGTGTTCAGTCTCCTACAGACGGCTGTGATGTGATCTATGTCTGGCCTACAAAGCATCCTCTTATCTCACTCTAATGGATCTGTTGCCCATCCACAAAACAATGGCATCAGAATTACCTGATCTAGTGACCCAAATCTTGTCTGAAACATAAGTGGGACATGTTGGAAGGACAGGTATGTATCCCTTGCTTTGGAACAGGCTTCCCATCCATGTTAAGTAGAGTTCTTCCCTAACCCAGTTTGAGCTTAACTTGAAACAGTGGGGAATTGGAAATTTCTCACTGGTCTAGCACCTATGTCTCTATTAGACAGAAGCAGCCAGTAAATGCATGACCACCCATGACCATGTCTACATATACCCCTTTAACCTATTCCTTTAATATCATTGTAGAATAGCAATATTTAATGGCAGGAACATGGGTAATTCATGTTTTATCCACCTGGGAGGGAAATATACTTTGTTTTTTGAGCTGCACCTTGTGCCCAAACATTTCCCCAGGACACTGCTGGCAAATATGAATTACCCACTCCCTGCTACGGCATTCTATTAAAATATAGAGCAGCTGTTTAAAGTTATGAACTGCTAATGAACTTTATGCTGTAGTTTTGGGTTTGATCAATTTAGTCTCTGCTTTTATATACCATGATCCTGATCAATTACCAATAAAGAATGCATTTATCCAAAGGGAACGGATAACAATCGTGCATTGCCCAGTATGTAAGAGATAACTGTGAAAGGGCAGCTATTAATAAAGCAGATGGAAACAGTTGGTGATATATTAAGAAACGATATTGTGTGGATCAAAAATGTTCGTTACTTTCAAGTTATGCATCAGACTGCCGAATACCATACAAGAAGGGAAATTTGGGACAAAGGATAATGCAGGAACTGGGAGGTTGGAGACTTTGTTTAGTGGATATGGGTAGCAAGATGCAAGCAGTTAAAATGTTTTTGGTCCCTTTGGTTTTGTACATGTGTCAGGCATGTTTTTGCTGGACAGAGGAGAAGTTGCGGTTTGCAGTTGATGTGGAACTGGGGAGTTTTGTCTAGGAGGGGAAGATGGCGGGTGTCAAGTGGGATAGGGTGATTTTTCCGGTGGAACAAGGTGATCTGGGATTCTCCGCTTTGAGGTGGTGTTTTGGGGCTACATAGTTTGAGCTCCTATGCATAGCACAAGCAAAAACCTATGGTTCAAGGTGGAAGGGGATGGTGGTGGGGTGGGGGCTCAGGAGACAGGGAGAGACTGGGATTTTAGATGCAGGTCCTTGGGGAGAATGGCAGTGACCATGCAGAATATTATATTCATAAAGTGGTGGGGAGTGTTCTGGGAACTGGGCTGGTATGGGAATTGAGAGAACAGATTCTGCTGATAAGGATGACTGCATTTGGGGTTGTAGATGGTGGGCAAGGGGAAGCTAGAATTTGTTGGAGAGGGCTGGCAGAGGAACCAGGGTGTTGGAAGCAGGTGATTGGAAAGGGCGGGGTGGTGGAATGGGTAGAGGTCAGGAGCTTGTTTGGACTGCAAGATAGAGATTGCCTTCCCTGTCCAGGATTGACATCAGAGTATGGGCAGGGAGGGAGAAATAGGAGGATCCTAGGCAAAAGACCAGCACTGATGATGTTTTTGGTGGAGTCTGGAACAGAAGCTGTTATTAAAAAGGGAGTAATTGGTACAGCATATGGAATGTTGCATGATAACTGTAACAATCAATCAGAGGAGGGTGGAGAGGATTGGTAACAGAGACTGGATAAGCAATTTACAAAGAAACAATGGGGATATATGTATGTCTCCCAAATATGCAACAAAGGCTTGAGGGTTTTGGTATCTTTGCTTTAAAGTGTTTGCATAGGTGTTTTTATACCCCAAGAAGAGCCTGAGGAATTTTTCCTCAGGTGAATGGCAGATCTTGGAGGTGTGATGAGAAGAGGTAGTTGGGAACGTATTTTCTGGGGGTGTGATGGATTAGTAGACTTTGAAGGTTCTCTGTAGACTGCTCTGTCAGAGATATGGGATGAGTGGATTGGTGTGACTAGAAAAATTATTTTTTTTAGATATGACACAGAATCAGAATTGTCTGGACATGGTAGGGCCTTGCTGGGTCTGATTATGGTGGCTGCCGGGAAAGCAATTGCTGGGAAGTGGCGATCAAAGTCTAAGCCAACTATATTAGAAGTGGTGGATATAGTAGCACAGATGAAACAACTGGAAGTGGAAACTTTGGCGGAGGGTGGGAGCAAATTACATAGAAGGAAATGGAGGTTGTGGGAACAATGCATGCAAACGAGGGGTGGGTTTTAAGGGAAGGTGGGATTTGAATGAGCTATGTAATGTTTGACTGACAGTGATTGGATAGATTATAAGTTATGTATAATGCTTGCAACTAAAATTATGTCAATATGGTTTGTTTTCATTTACATAAATGTATGATTGCTATGTCATAAGTGATAATTTAATAAAGATTCTTATTGTTTAATAAAAAAAAAAAAGGAAATTTGGAATTGTAAAAATGAAGTCTCTTTGTAGAAGTTTCTTATGGTGACCAAATCACTGATATGCAAACTGAGAAGTTAGTATGGAATGGTACTGGATGCAAAAGCATAACTTGGCAGGGTATCCATATTGATTTTGGGGACTAGTCATTGATACTGTGTTCATCTTTATTGTAAACGTATAATGCAACTGGCCAGATGTAATCTACATGGCATCAACTACTTCTGAAAAGACAATTACATCAATATACATACATTTTTGCAAACAGTGGTTTGCATGACAATGTGCTACAGTTTTCCTCCAAAAAGTTCAAATCATTTGCAGAACTAAATGGCATTAAGCAATTTAGATGAGTGCTATGTCATCCAACAGCAAATGAGCTAGTACAGAGTTTTGCTCAAAGGTACAAGAAATCTGTTATCTCCATAAGCACAAGCATATATATAAAATGCAGATTGTATAATAACTAATACAATGACAGCAGTGTCACTCATTCATCAAAGTGCAAAGGAATGCCATGGGTTAAGGGTGTGCCAGCTCCTCTTAAAGTATTATTACAAAAATAGAAATTGCAGAAAGGAAACTGAGGTGATTTGTGTAAAGCTCAGCAAAAGAAGAGTGTGCATGCCTGAACATTGTCTATACTAGAAGTCAACAATGATATTAATTGCCTCATCAGGAAAGCTATTTTCCAAGGAAAATGTCAGTGTGTCATGCACTGAGGCATCATGAAAAATAAGCCAGCAAGTGGAAAGTAAGTTGGAAGAGATGGCCAGCCTCCAGGCTCATACTGGTATTATCACCATTGCAAGGACTAAACAAGTGAATGGACAGGGTTACAAGCAAGTACAAAACCTTACCAGGCATAAAGCCAAGCCTCCTCTACTTGAAGTATCAGGATATATAGAGGGGCTTAGCAGAAGTCCCAGTGAAACTGCTAGCTGGTAGGATGAGGAAGCTAGGTATAATGTGGTGAGGCTAGAACCACTGATGAGGGGAAGAGCAGTTGTCCAGCCTAGGGAAATAGTCAATGATTTTGCACATCTGTGCTGCACCTGAGGGTTATACCAGTTCTCAGCAGCTGTCACATTTGTTAGTGAAGTCAGACCTGCTGAGCCTTACCTACTATCAGAGCCATTCTATGATGCAAAAGCAGTACAGACCTTTAACGACCTATCCACGCAGCATGTTCCCAGCCAGAATAGATTCTGTACAGAATGGGACAACAGGTCAACTAGTCTCATATCTGGTGAGACTTTAAGCGGATGGCAAACAACATCCCTTTCATAATGTTCTTTCATGTTCATAACTTCAGCCATACATTAGCAAGGTAAGAATCCATTTTGGTCATATTATATTATCCTACAGCTCTGCTCAACAGTGAGATGACATGTCCGGCTGTGATTTAAAAAAATGAGATTTAAGACATTTTTAAAATGTCTGCTGAGTCAAGAACAAACAAGTTTTTTTTTAGAGAACATGCTTCAGCCAACAAATTTTTATGATTCCACATGTCTTTATAAAGGTGCAGCAGGTGTAAGACCCATGAGTTCTGCTGTGTCTAGGTGCTGAGAAGCGCTAAAGAAGTCTACTGTTATAGTCAGATGAAAGCGCTTAATAAAATACTTTCCATGAGTTTCTTTGCTTCCTCCAGCAGCTGTTTCTGGCTTACAATTATCGTTTGGTTATTTAGTTGGTCTTTGTGTAACTATTTATTTCTGCTTAGGTTTAAGCCTGTTTAAGCAGTGCAGCACAGTAGCTTAGTAGTATATGTAAAGGCATACTATCCAAGTAGCTAAATGGGTACAGTGACACCCTAAAGCTTTGTAGGTCCTGGGTTCAAGTCCCTAGCAGACATACCATTTGTTTAATGTAATCTTAAATTTTTGTTTAACTTAAAAACATAACTTTTACATTTGGAAGAGCTGTGTGATGCTAAGCACTGCTTAAACATGATTAACAGCTACTAATGTTTGCGGATTGCTAAGCTTCACTAAAACCACATTTGTGTGAGTTTTTGCAATGCTCAGCTCCACTTAGCTGGTTTGCTCGATGCTAAGCACTGCAATGCTTTTTTGAATGTTGCTGAATGATGTGTAAGGGCAGGAAAACAGCCTATATTAAGGGCAACAGGCAGAAATTCTGCAACACTGCACGAACCAAAAAGAAAAGATAAACTGAAGACCACAGATGACGAATCCACTCAAAACACCAGTTTAATGCACCTCTAGCACTTCGGCAACCACCTTCAAGGAGTATAAAACATCACATAACTTACACAGTTTATATACCCTAATACATCTAACAATTAAACAAGCAGCCTAAACCAATTAATCAATAAACATTAAAAAATACTTAATACTACTTTCTCATCAGATAAGAAGCCTCCAGTTACATTCCACATTCAGACCCTGAGGAAATAAATTGTCATATTTCAAAATAAAAATACTTTCTTTATATAACAACTTCTTTTTATACAAATCATCAGAAAATACACCCATCATAATATGTTCTAAGACAGTGGCTTGTAACCCATTTGGATTAGAACTGTGAACCAGCATAAAATGTTTAGCAACAGGGCTATCTTCTTTATTATTTATAATATTCCTGACATGCTCCTGCAGTCTAGTTTTAAACTTCCTTTTATTTTCTCCTATATATACAAGATTACACGGACATTTCAACGCATAAATAATACCTTCAGTATTACAGCTATATATATATTTTTAACCTCAAATACATGGCTATTTATATACTTAAAAGTTGGAATAATATAATGACATACATTGCAATGACCACAGGGTGAAGTTCCAAGTTTCTGCATGGTCCTATATTGTAATGTCTCAGTGGGTATTTAAATTTATTATGTACCAAAATATCTTTTAAATTCCTACCTCTACGAAATGGGATGCCTAAAGACCTAGACAATATTTTTTTTAGGTCCATTGATCTAAACAAAAAATTTCAGTAGTGTTTAACAATATCTATTAAAACATCACTGGAAACACTATATGTAGAGACAAAATAAACTAGTCTTTTCTCTTGATTTCTAACATCTAACTTATACCCCTTACTTCCATACTTATAAGTACCAACTTTATGTTGTTCATTAATAACCTTATCTATAGCTGTTTGAATACTAGCTTCACTATAGCCCCTCAATCTAAACATCTCACTAGTCACACTAATTTCTTTAAAAAAGTCCATGTCAGTATTACATAGCCATCTAAGTCTCATACATTCCCCATAGGGCAAGGAGACCAAAGTATGAACTGGATGACAGCTAGTCCCCATCAAATACTGATTACTATCAGCGAATTTTCTATGCACAGACGTACGTAAGATATTGCTGTCCTCCAAAATCAGATGTATGTCTAAAAAAGTTATATCTCTGCCCACCTGTATGCCATCAAAGGAAAGTCCAAATCTATTATGTTGCATAACTTCTATAAACTGACCAACATAAGATATCCCACCTTTACAAATAAGCCTTTACAAATAAAAACAAGATCATCTATAAAACGAAAATAACTAACTACATCATTTTTAAAAAAATCTATATGATATAGCCATTCTAACTCATAGAAACCCATCATCAGGTTGGCATATATGGGGAAAAAGATGCCCCCATGGCAGTGCCCTTGATTTGTCTGTATAATTGTTCATTAAACAAAAAAATTATTATTCAAACAAAATTCCAATATTTCAATAATATAATACGTTACTGGACTATCACCCACAAAATATTTTACTGCTTCTAGTCCAAACTGACACTGTATGTTAGTATACAAAGTAACAACATCAGCACTTATAAAAAACATATCTGCACTCCATTGTATTTTAGATCATTTTTCCAAAAAATCAAAACTATCCCTAATATAACTAGGTAACTTTATTACATAAGGGAATAAATATTCATGCAAAAATTTCCCAATATTAGATAAAAAATATTTTTGAGCAGATACAATAGGCCTACCAGGTGGGTCAACCCGACTTTTATGAATTTTTGGAAGACAGTAAAATAAAGTCAACTCACTGTCATCAGTATTAAACTTTTTATCTTTGTCATTTTGTGAAAAATATTTTAACCTCACTCCCTTAGATATAAGGGTGTCAAAGTCATTCATAGCCTTAATATATTCATTTGTATTACTTTTAACATAGGTATTGATATAATCTAAATGTGTCATACACATTTTATAATATTGAGCAACATTCATCACCACTATCTTACCACCTTTATCAGATGGTTTAATAATAAGATGTTCATTATTCGCTAATGCCTGTAGTTCCTTCCATTCGTTCTTATTCAAGTTATATACCAACTTATGCTTATACTGCATAAAATCACAAAAAGCATTTTCTACAGCAAAATTCAACATTTTAGAAAAACATTTTATATGTTCATGTTGGTATGGAGGAATAAAATCACTTTTGCTCATTATTTTATCAGTTTTTAACAAACTATAGGCATTATAGTCACTTGCATAGTCAAAGCATTCCTCAGGGTCAGATACACAAGAATAAAAACTGTTCTCTAAACTATCAGATTCTAACCAACTACCATCACCTTCTTTATACTGGTTACTGGCAAAAAAATATATTGAATGCATCTTCCTACACAGTCTAAAAATATCGCACTTTAATTCATGTAACCGAGGCAGCACTGTACGTATATATTTAAGACCATAATTCAAAACATTCAACTGATCCACAGATAAGGAAACACCAGAAATGTTATGAACAATAGAAATTTTCTTACACTCAGATGCAGCAGCTACATGGATTGTTTCGCCCACATCTTTGTAAACAAAAGACACAGAACTGTCAAGAATATCTTGCACAACATTATTTACAGTCACACTAATACCATTTGCTTCTCTTGTTATCATTGAAACGGTGTCCTTCTCGATTGTTAAAGTTCCCAGACTGAAATCTTCCTCTCTTCCACTCACTTTGCTCTCTCTGCTCTTCCTGAAACTGCTGGTTCCCTCTCCGAAAATCTGAGATTAATCTAGATGGATTTTGAGCTGCTGGTAACGCTGGAAAATGCTCTCCTTCACCTCCACCATTAGAGGAAATGCCCGAAACATCTGAAGCAAAAGACACATTCCTAGAAGGAGCTGGAGATTTCTTAAAGGGACCAGAGCCTTTATTACAATGAAAATGTGTTTGTTTTTGCCATAAAAAGGCACAATTACTTTAATAGTCTTTTAGATCTCTTTTCAGTTTTGTGCATTTCCGATCAATGAGCTCTTTTTCATATTTATCTAGACCAATATTTACATCTGCTAAAAACTTTTCAAACTGCATAGATGTAAGTCTTTTAGATAAGTCATTATAGGCAGCTTTAATGTCTTCCTTAAGCTTGTTTTGTTTCACACAATCTCTTTCTAATAGAATGGAAATCCATTCTAAAGTACAACGATGAGCTGCCAATAACCATTTCTTAGAAAATTGCACATCCCTTTCATCAGACATATCAAAAGGAATTGTTGGAGTCTTTCTAACTGTCAGTATGCCAGGCAGTGCTGGAGAGGGTGTGCACTTTTGGGGGCAGAGATGGGGTGTGCAGAAGTCCAGGGTTTTTGTTGGGCTCCTGATATTCAATTATGAACCTAGGCTGCTACAGGGCGATTACCAGGGCTCAGAGTATAAGGCTGAGGCCTGGGATCGGTTGGCCAGGGAACTTACCAGTGCTACTGGTATTCCTTGCACTGGTGAGCAGTGTTCTCACCACTATGATGATCTGAAATGTAAAAAGAAGGGAACTTTGGACACCTGGGTCCAAGAGGCCAGAGCTGGCCAAGCCCCAAACATATATAAGTATTTCTTCTACTATTTTACTAAAATGCAAGCTGAATCTGTGTAAAACTGGCATGCATAATGATGTACTTCTCTCCCAACAGCTGCAGCTGAGAGGGCTCGCAACATTCAGTCCCATGCCGGGCACCTGGCCAGGTTGCCCCGTGAATGTGGTAAGTATGGATATATTATGCTAACTGCAGTGCAATAAACAATAAAGAATAAAAAACTGTACTGCAATAAAGAATAAATAATAAAAACTGTAGTGCAATAAATGGGCAATTAGAACTGTAGTGCAATAAATGAACAATACCAACTGTATTGCAATAAACAATAAACACCACCAATAACAGCAAGCAAAAAGGTGTAAAGCAAGATTGTGGTGTCATAACATAATTGCACTAGAGCTGTATGCATTGCATGTGTGTGGTAAGGTTGCTGCAGTCAAGTGTAAAGCTGTAATAACTGTAGATTGCAAAAGTAATGGCCTGAAAAAATGTATTGCTCAACTCATAGTAAGGTTCAAGGCTGTCTCCAGGCCAATTTCAGTCACATTCCAGGAACAAAATGTATATGGGTAAGGTAACTCAATTTATGGGCAGATATTGTATGTAGACTTCACAGATAATTAACATAAATACCAATAAAGTGTTAAGCAGTATTGTGTTTTCCTAAATAAATCTGTCTTAATATTTGTAGTAGGGCTGTATTCATTGCATGTCTGTGGTAATGTTATTGCAGTCAAATGTAAAACTGTAACAGCTGTAGAATGCAAAAGTAATGGCCTGAAAATGTATTGCTAAACTCATAGTATGGTTCAAGGCTGTCTCCATGCCAATTTCAGTCATATAATGCTCTCTTTTCCTCCCACTCCAGGAACAAAAGGTATATGGGTAAGGTAGCCCACTATATGAGCAGATATTGTGTGTAGACTTCACAGCTAATTAACATCAATGCCAATAAAGTGTTAAGCAGCATTGTGTTTACCTAAATATATCTGTCTTAATATTTGCAGTAGAGCTGTATTCATTGCATGTCTGCTCTAACTTGCTGTAGTCAGTTGTTACATTATTTGCAGATGTCCCCTGCAGTCACAGCTTTTGGGTTCTACTCACATGCCTGCCAACTAAGGCATGACAGCTATCTAATTTACTTAATGTACACAAACATACCTCTCAACTATCACAATTTTTCGTAATATAATTACAACTGCCTAATCTGTCTGTTCCATGATTACCAGATAAATGATTACCTGGAATGCAATATATTTTCAAATCTGTTTACAGAACACCTTGGTAGTTATGTAAGTCAATATTATGTGAAACTGTTCTGTGTAGTTGTGTATCTGCATTTGTTAGTGCTTGGCCCATACTGTCCCTTGCTAAAAGCTTAAGAGGTATGTACATGCTACACCAGGTGTAGAAGAGCTGTAGTCACAGCACTCAACTGACATTGCACACCTGTAGAAGCATGTAGTTGTACTCTGTGTAGTAATATTACCTGTGAGGTAACTAATGGTATGTTTTTCTCTCTCTCTCCCCATCTTTTATCTTCTTTAATTTATTATTGTTATTTATTATTATGATTTAATATTAACATATTTTGTTAAACTGTTTTGTTGGCCTTATGGTTTAATTCATACCAGCTTGCTGTTAACATACTTACCGTTGTGTTACTTAATATTGTGTTACACATAATATACTTTAATATGTATTTGGATTAATAAATATTATGTTCCATTCTGTTAATACTAACACTGGTTTAGTTATTAGTAATCTTAACTTACTGTTATAACTACTTTACTACAGAGTGTCAAGGTCAGCTGGTTCCTTGTGACCTGCCTACCTTGCCTCCTCCGGCCATGGCACCACGTCCCAGCACATCTGGAACCCAGCCTGGTGGTGCCCCTTCTACTGCCCCTGCACTACCTGCAGCATTGGGTAGTACCACCCTATGGGACAAGGATGGGCCCCCCACTGGGAGCAGTGGTGAAGGGGGAGTTGTCACCTTTGAAGAACTGCCGGGTTTGGTGCGTGGGATCATCTACTGTGGGTTTGGACTATGCCTGTGTTGGATAGAGAGCATGCTGGCCACTCTGGTGGGGCAGGCTCATCCTGGAGCCCTGCCTCCACCACTGACACCCTCAGGGCAGTGACAGAGCAGTGCCAACAGTCCCATGGGTGGGGATGTGAGTCACTCTGCTTCACTAGATGGAGATTCCACAACACTCTCTCCATCCAAGGTATTCACCCCCACTTGTGTCACCCACCATCCCTGTCTGCTGTCTTGTCTGCCTGCAAAAGCTTCACCTACCCAACTTACCACATGTACCTATGTCCCTTCCCCAACATTCCACTCTCACCTTAAAAAAATGGGCACCTGTCCCAGAAAAAAAGTGCCCCATACACAGCTCACCATCTCGCACATATCTCCAATGGACACACATAATTTGGTCCAATTGGCTTAACAATGCAATTGTATTGTCCTCACCCCTCTGTCTGGGAGTGAGAGTCCAAAGTCATCTACAAATTCTGTCAAAGTGCATAGGTGTTGCTGTACAAGAAATGGATAGCAATGGTTCTTTCCTACACCCTTCCTGCAGATACCTACCTGCCTTTCACTATGTTTTCCCCCTGCTTGCACCCCATTTCAACACTCTCCTATCTCCCCATTTTTCTTTCTTTATATATTTCCTTCTCTTTATATATGTTTTGTGTGATGCTGCACAATGCAGCACATCGCGCAGCTTTGCTAAGCTCAGCTAAATGGAGCTATATTGATATATGTGTTTTAAATGACGATAAACATGTAAAAAATAAACACCTGTCCCCTATTTCAAACCCAAGACCATCACACCTGTAGACAACTGCATTAAACTGCCACACCACACAGCTATTAAAACAGGTGGTTTAAGCAAAACATAATTGCAAGTTATGGACATTAAGTATGTTTAATCAGAGCTGTGGATTGCACCATGTTGCACAAGCTTGCTTAAAGAGTAATGGAAACATTGGGAGTATACCTTGGAGTCTGGTGCAACAGTACACCACTAGAAAGCCAAACACAGAATAATGGATGTGAGGTCTCTAATAGCAGGTAAATGTCCCCCTTTGTCAGCAACATTTAGAAATATGCCTGCTAAGGCATTACTTGCAAAATACGTGTTCAACTGGGACCCTGGTGCAGAAATACATCCATATAAAGCCATGCACATAATGATAGATGTAAAAAAACGTATGTCACAGCCTGTATGTGTCTACTTATATCTTGCAAATATACCTGCTGTAACAGTGACTCAGTAGCTCAGTCTGCCTTGCAGACAGTACATTTTGCCACACACAGTCCAGGGTTCAAATCCAGTGGTGTGTAGCATTTAAATTAGATTATTGTGAGGCCAGCAATTAATGACTGAGTCATGCACTCTTTATCCATACAATGCATTTCAAATGACATGTCTGCTTTTCACTGATGGAAGTCACAGGCCTGTAGATAGGAACACACTTCACATATCCCTATAGCAAAACTATTAGTGCATAAAGTGTCATGTTATGCATTAATATGCATTCACAGAGGATTTAAACTCTGGTAATGCAAATGAGACCCACTAATACCAGAGTGCAGTACACAATCCTTTCAAATTCACAATGCATATTAGCACAGCTGCACAACTAACATACACATATGAAGCATCTGCTTGTACCAAGGACTGCCAGCATACACTTTACAAATGTCTATCAGACTGTAACACATGGCCTGATAGTTGCCCAAATGGTGGAAATAATGTTATATTTATGTTGCTCACAGACACAACAAACATGTTTCCTAGTACTCTGTTAATGATACCGTTGCCTAACATACTTACCTTAAACACATGCCTTAATTGGAGTGGAATGGGAACCCTCACTCTGGCCTTGCCTCTACAACAAGGCTGACACAGCTCCCACAGCTACTCCTACAGCTTGTTGCCCTCCAAAGTGTTCACACTCTTGGCCTACTCCTATTACATGCAGCAGCAGCTATAGCCTGTAGCATACACATCTCTATGCAAAAGTAGCTGCTACAGACCTACCCTCTGCAATGACAGTCTTCTCACCCCAGTAATGTCCAGCACAACATATCAGAAAGGGCTTCTAATCTACATGAAGGCCTTATATCTTGTACAGTGGTTGCATGTCACTGGCTGCTGATAGTGCAAATCAGCTGTGTTGGCTGCAATTAGCATTTCACAACCACAGATTGGTTGAGAGGCAATCACCTGCTAATGAGAAGCATGTTAAAAAGGCAAACTTGCTGGCTATGCAGAACCCTTCTGTATGAGACTTTCTGCACACAGAACACGTTTGCAAAAACTTAAATATCATCACATATCAACAGAGGAGTTTTGTACTCCATCAGGTATGTAATCTTTTTGTTTATAACAGGATGCAGATGTGTGAATATACTTATAGGGAATAGGGATTACAGCATTAAGCCTTTCTTATAAATGTGATAATACAAGTCATTGATCTCCAGATTTGTTACACCTACAGAGGACGTGCAATACATCAAGAGTGGAATGTTTTTGTCAATGTGGCACACTGGTCTTGTGGGGCTGTCCCTTTATGGTGGGTGTAATAGCACACTGCTATTTGTTTGGCACTATTGTTTTGACATATTATCAGGAGGTCGGCCCCTAGGGGACACACTACAATAGACTTCAGTGTTGGGTGTATGATCATACAGCAGTATCTGTCACAGCACATATGTGAATAGTTGGCTAAAGCTTGTATTTTAGTTGTATCCACATGCTTAGTGTGTTTGCACACTGTGGAATATGACATGTGTGATCAAGCAGTGGATACTGCCAGCCATTCTGTTCTTGCTGTATCTCTATGTAGCATACTTCTATGTATGTGAGCCTGACATGTGTTCCCATTTTGTTGTCTTTCAGAAAACATGTACCCAAGACACTGTACACCTTTCATGGATGCAGAGAGTGATATTATACTGGAAGGCCTGTGGCAACACCATGAACTCCTACTGTCCACGGGGAGGCAAAACAGAGAAAAGCAGGTAGCACTGTTCATAGGTTCATAGGTGTTTACTAGGCTAACAGCCACAAAGGCCTTTTTAAGCCTAGCCATACATCCCAAATCTCTGACAAGTTCTGATACCCTTGATAAGTGTAAGCATGGGCCTGAGAGATGAACCACTTACAGGTTACCTGTGTCCATTAGAGACATAGGTGCCAAACTAGGGATGAATTTCAAGTTTCCCATCCAACTGTCCAAGTTGCACTTGAATTGGGTTAGGGAGGAACTCTGTTTCACATGGATGGGGAGCCTGTTCCATAGATGTGGTACTCTCTGGGATACATACCTGTCTCTCCAGCAGGTCCTATTTATATCACAGGCAAGGTTTAAGTCTTTAGAGTGGGTAATTCTGGTGCTGTTTGTTTTGTAGATATACAGGAGGTCCATCAGAGTGGGGTTTGACAATGTCATGTATGCCAGGCATAGATCTCCCCTCAAAAGCCTGTAGGAGACAGAATACAGGGATAGGGCCTTGAGGCAGTCTGCATAAGACACTTTACTTATGTCCTGTACTCTTTTAGTGAGGAACCTCTGTGGACATTCCAACTGTTGGATATGCCTGCTTAGGTACATACCAAAGGGGGCACTGTACTCAATGATAGGTCTGATGAATGCCTAATACAGTGGAACAATAACTTCCTTGGACTTAGATGCCATATCTTTGTTTATAAGTTGTGCAACACAGAACGATCTCCTCACCACTGTAGACACGTAATGGTCAAAGGCTAGATTACATGTGTCCCTAATTCCTTGACTACTAGGTCTATTGTCGTCTGACCTTGTCTGTGACGTAAATGCCACAGGTCATCAGAGCAGGACATACAAGCACGTTCAACACTGCACAACGGACATGATCAATGCTGCACACAGAAGAGCAGCAGATTTAGCCAGGGATCGTGGCATCATCGGTGGAGGGCCTACAGCAAAACAGCCACTTAGGAATTCCTGGCAAACTTAGGCACACATGATACCTCCCAGGCATCCATCACACTGTACATTGTGGGTGTGAGTGCCAAGATTTCCATAGTATAGGAGCATGCAGGTAAGCTTAGTTTGATCAGAATTGCAATACTGTAGCATTCAGTGTGTCAGGGTGTACATAAACTTATGTGGGTGATAGGGCTTTGTTTTTTGTGGGGGTGGCTTAACTGCAGTTTGACTGTAATGCCTCAGATTTTGACCAATGTAACAATTAGCATAGTAGCTACTGTAAATGTGAGCTATACGGATGTATTACCTTGTTGTGGCGCAACATGCCTCTCCAACCTTTCACAGATCCATCAGCTATCAAACAAGGCCATTGTCCTGCTCCTGGTAGCTACAACACTGTTTTGTTATAGATGTAGGTTTTCAGCAATGTAATCCCTAAAGTGTCATCCCAGGCCTGCTGCCTGGATTGCTGTACTGTCGGCATGATTGTCAACTGCATAGATATTTTCTGACTGTACACATGTTAGAACCATACCTATGCTTTGCAGGTGTGACCACATTGATAGATGTGACAGTACTGTCAGGACATTATGGATTGTCATATTTGTCAACTGTGCAGAGTCTGCATAAATGTCAACAGTGCACCTTTTTGTTGCTGATGAGAGTGCTGTGTAAAGAGCTTTTGTGGGAAAAGTAGTGTCCTCTTGTCATACATTTGAGGTTGGGTTTTCATCAGGTCTGTAATAGTGACAACAGTGTATAGAGCTTTACATATACTGCAACATAGTACTGTAGAGCATAATAATGCTGGTATTAATGTACTGCTTTTTCCTTTCTTATCACAGGTGACTGGGAGGTTGGTCTTTCTCCCCCCTACACAACCTGATGGCAGCGTCTCTTCAGACTCTGATGATGATTGTGGCCAGAGTGAGGCACAGGCAGGGGTTTCAGGGGTTGAATCTGTCCCAGAGGTTGACATCCCCTCTGCTGCCCTCAGTGTCACCGCATTCAGTAAGTATGCAAACACATACCCAGTCCATGGAGGCCACAAATATTGGACAGACAGAGGGTGTGGACATTGAACAGGAAAGTGTGGTAACTAAGGCTCTGGTGAGTGTAGACATTAGCCATATCCAGAGAGATGGTGAGGTTCCACACAGGCAGATTAATGGGGTGCTTGTAGGAGGCCTGCTGTCTGTCCAACACCTGTTGCAGGTGTCATATCACGGGTCACTCTGAGCATGTTTCAGGCCATCATGGAGGGACAGCATGTATTGAAAGGAACTCCAGATGTATGCTTAGGTTTATGGATGCAGCACAGTCTGACATCTGTGACTGCCACCGCCACACTGGTGATACCCTGGATCGGTTCACTGATGCAGTGGAAAGAAGGTGGGCTATGACAGATCGCACACTATCTGTCTTGAAATGCACAGTGTCTGTGCTGGAACGTCTGGTTGGAGATGAGCATCGAACTTGTGGATGTAGGTCACCAACCCCATCTGAGAGTCCACATAGCCATGCACACTCATGCTCCTGTAGTGGCAGCAGATCCAGCACTACAGAGGGGAGTGTGTTGTCCACACCAAGACATGGCAGGCCATGGGCTCATGATCCTGGGTGTTCCTGTGGAGGCCATGGTCCCAGTAGACAGCAGTCATAATCGGGTACTAACACTGCTTCTGATCTTGGGCATGGAGGTGCTATTGCAACTCCTGGCAGAGCCAGTTCCCATGTTCGGGGCCAGAAACAGCGAACTGTCAGCTCTACCATGCATGGTTCAAAGCTGTCCAACATACACACATGCAGAGCTAGCACTGAGCTTGACTGTATACATACACACACTTACATAACACTGTCAAATACAGGTCACCTAAAGACACACACGACACATTCCCATGGTCCATATTGCCTGCTTCCCTTCCTGACTCACACACATGCTGTCAACCTTTTGGGTCATCCTAGGCCTCCTGCACCCCCACACAACACCCTGTGCAAGTGATGATACTGGTGCCACATCCCTGTCATCCTCGTCATTGATGCAGGGAAATGAAGCTATGTGTCTGATGCACAGGGTGACTATATAAATTAACACGTACTTGTGTAATGCATTGCTGTTTTGCCATGCCACTTGTAGTGGTTGTTGACAGATACTGTATGCTGACGTCTGTAATGAGTAAGCCACATAATTTTGTGTATCTTATGTTGTATGATGCTGTAATGGCTGTATACTTACACAATGAAAGGTGTGTCATGCACCTGTTTATGTCTCTGTTTCAGGGTTCTATTGGGACACCTATGGATACACAGTGGCAATAAAGCCATAGATGTCACAGCACAGGATAGAATGTCAGCACAGAAGAAATATGTCTTCAGCAAGGTAGAGCACTATAGGTGCACGGCTCCAAAGGTCCATGTGTGTATAACAGGCTAACAAGAACAATGGAGTCATTCAGCTTACTCATACATCCCTAATCTGTAAAAAGGTCTGCTATCCTTAATAACTGTCACCAAGGCTTGGAAAGCTAACACATCTACAAGCTGTGGTGATGGAGAGGACCCATCTACAAATTACCTGTGTCCAGTACAGACATATGTCCAACAACAGTTATGATTGTCTTGTTCCATTGTGCATCCTGAACATGTTCTGCATCCCATTGTGCAACCTGAACATGATGTGTGTCACAGCAGATGTGTGCTTCACATGCATGGGGGATCTGTTACACCTGTCTCTCTAACAGGTAATATTTATACCACAGTGATGGTGTAGGTGTGTAGAACTGGTAAGACATGTATTAATCCAGTCATGGATATGTGGGAAGTACACAGTGGGATCTGACACCTCCCTGCATGGCAGCCATACACACCCCCTCCAAAGCATGTAGAAGACAGACTACACATGTATGGTCTTGACACAGACTCCACAAGATGTGTTATCTACAATATGTATTGATGTACCATGGAACCTGTATGGCTGCTATAGTTATAAGGTATGTCTGTGTAGTGGCATAGCAAGGGTGCCATTGCACACAATGATAGGTGTGATGAGTGCCACATTCAGTATAGCAGTGACAGTCTGGGATTTACATCCCATATCTTTCTGTATAGGTTGTACAAAATTGAATGCATCCCCACATATTACCGACCAGTGAAAGTCAAAGACTACATTACTCTCTGTGTCCATAAGTCTATGAGTAATGGCTCAACTGTGTGCGGCGTGTGGACACTACTATATTTTCCCGGGGTGGATGACTTTCCAAAGGACAGTATTGTGCAGTCATTGGCATTTAGTATTTGTCAGTGGCTCAGACAACAACTGAATGTGTGTCTCAGGCCATCCTGAATAACTGTTGGTTCTATGTGGGATTTAGTGACAGCTCCTGATATGCAATCACCTGCTAATGTAGTCAGTCAGAGGGCACTAACAGTGGCTGTGACTGCACAGAGGGAATGGCTAGAAGGGGTATGCCATTAATGATGTTTGGGGGAATCCAGTGGTGACTGGTGTCATTGCAGCATAGGTCTCCCAATGCTATCTTCCCAAATTATGACTGTCAGACACTGTTTTATCCACCAGCTGACATAGCACTCTGTATATAACCTATACAGTTTCCAGCAAGGCCTGCTGGCCCAATGTCATCAAACACCTTGTCAGGCCATGGTAAGTAGAGTGAGTAATATCCCCGTCATCCATTGCATAGTGTAACACTCAGTGGGGTCCACCAGTTAGAGTTGGTAGTAACGATTTGGCCTTGAACAAAACAGAAAGTGTTTGGTCCAGTGTCAGTAGGTGTAAGACAATATTACTGCTGGTATCCATGCTAACTTCTTTCAAGGCATTTCATGTTATATGACTCAGTGATCTGGGGACACTGCTTGGTACTACATGCTTCTTGTCCTTTGTGCAACTAAGTATTGCAGTTATCTCCAGCATGTTCCAAGAAGAGAGTCATCCAAGGTGTTTGTACAGAGCACAGACAAACACGTTAGGGAAGTGTAATATGTATACCCTGTGAAGGTATGGTGGGGGTTTCACACAGGTATTCTGCAGTTGGACACTACCCAAATGGTGTGCACTGGAAGGACACAATTACCTTGTGAAGACTGTGTTAAGCATGGGAGTCCACGGAATTGCTGGTGCCTGGAAACTACTAATACTGGTCTAAACAACACTTTCACATAGGATACCATGCTCTGATATGTTTTCTGTCATCTCCTGCAAAACATTACTATGAAGCCCATGATGACAAGCAGGACACAGCCTCTTTGTTAATCCACATAGCTGTCCCACATCATGAAAGGTTCTGTAGGCTTTGCATACCCTTCTACAGGTAGATGCCTTGATTAGCAACCTGGGCACTCAGTTGGCTTTTGCATGTCTTATGCCTTCTGTTCCAGGGTTGGTAGTATGTCACTAGAACTGACAAGAGGGGGATTTGGAGCACTGCTTTAGTGCCACAATATAATGTACAATATCCAGTGACATAGCTGTCAAGTCTTGCTGAAACAATCAACACACTGGCGGTGAGCCATCATAGGTGACAATTATTTCACAGTTAGTCATGCATCCTACCCTTCAACAAATTACTGGTGGATATCTGCATGACATGGCTGTGAGGTCTACTGCAGCAGACTGGCCAACTTTGGCCAATGTGTGTCCAACTGCCACATGTCCTATCATACTGTACAGTTATGAACGTGAAACACATGTCTGTGTTCCCACATCATATCACACAACAACAAGTGTGCTGTCTGGTTGCTTGACAGGCATTGTATGCATGCGAGGCCAACGTAATGTCAGCAAAGTTGAACAAGTCCTCTATGCATGCACGAGCATTCACATCTTCAATGCAAGGTGTGCCTACAAATACTGTATATCAGGCTGTCAACCCCAAGAGTGTGGCAGCATGGCCCTAACTTTGCAGGACCTGTTGCTGAGATGTTGGGAGTGTCCCCACCCCTCTATTTCTATGACACACAAACACAATGTGTGACAGATGTGACTGCATTTCAAACCTTGCTGTCATGGTGTCTCCAACAGCAGTCATTACATGTTGCAATGAGCATTATGCCAACATGCACAGCTCACATCCTGTACCACCAACACCCACACCTGCATGTGTGCATCTCCTTACCAGACACATTGCCAGACACCTCAGAAGATCCTGCCTCTGGAGTGCACAGTACACATAATACTGCATGCACCACTATCTCAATTGTCAAACACCCGAGGCAAAACACAAAATCACACCTCTTAGTCAGAGGTGATTACATCATGAGACACAATGATGTCTGTGTCAAGTGGCTACATAAGGGAAAGATCACAGATAGCTGTCTGTGGGTTGACACAATAGGCCTTACCACACATTGCCGAAAATCAAGGAATATCAGATAACATATTGTTGACATCATAGTTCCTACAGGTGTGTACGACTAGGGACCTATGTCAGGCCTGTATGCAGACATTAGTGAGCTTAGCCAGCCTGTGTCTATCGCAGGTATGCACATAGCTTTCAGCTGCAGCTGACCTTCACCTAGGATGATGGCTCCATACACTCGGAATTTGATGGAAGTCAATAATTGCCTTAGCATGTGGTGTCATTGTCAGCGGATCTATTGCATGTCTGCCTGAGATGCCTTGCTCAACAGACACTGATGCTTCACCAGTGATGGTCTTCATCTCTCACCACTGAGATTTTGTGTACTGGCCAAGGCTGATGACACCCCCACAATGCATCTTAGATGCACTGTTCAGGGAAAAGTTGGCAATGAGAACACCATCTTTATACAAAATTGTTGGCGGATGCCTGCAAACTATGAGCACTCATGGAGTCTGTGAGTTTTGTCAATATCCTACAAGAGGGTATTGATGAACAAATGCCTGTTGACATAGTAATGGCCATAAGCTCCATGCAAATATATATATATATATATATATATATATATATATATATATATATATATATATATCTGTAGTATCATTTCCATCACTAATACCTATGTACCTGGTAAGTAGCACATCAGTCACAACATGTGATGTACATCCCCATAGTGAAAGAATTGGGCACACAGACCTGGTCACACAGGTTTACACCTAATGTGCCTGAGATCACCATGTCTCCCCAGTGGACGATGAATATATACAAGTTACTGTTATCATCCAAAAAACATAGCAATACTGCAAATCATGAATAAATTCTATTTTGCTCAGTACAGTACTGACATCTCTATCATCCTCTCTAAACACTTGCCTCCTTTATGATTAAAAGAGCCTTATAAAGTTGCTCCAGTAAGCACTTTAAGGCATCCTGGTCCCTGACAGCAAAGTCTCATGCTTCATACTTCATTATAAATTTGTTCTCCAATTACCCCTGTTTTATTATGCTCTTTTGTCCACTTTGTGCAGCTTTTTAACATAAGCCTCACCTTGCATTTGAATTGTTAACATCACCTGCTACAATTCTGTCCTACTTTACAGAAAGGAAAAGGGAGACAGACAGATGGTGTGGACTACCAAAATAGTGGTGAACAGAACTTCTATACAGGCATTCAGGAATGCAAAAGGTGAGGGAGAAGGAAGACTAGTGGAAAGCTAGGCTATTAACTGCACTTAAAGGACAGACTACACAGCTGTTTCATTCGGTCAAGCAAATGTAAATCACTGTAAGTTAGAAATAATTATATTTTCTCATCTCCTAAGAAAAAATAATGTTTACTACCCCTGCATCATCAAGATCCAGCACATCGCCTCACATTTTCGTCTTGTTATAAAGACACTTGCATGTTCACTGACTCACTATAAAATCTACTGTCACAGCTTATGTTTGTCACTAACTTCAGAAGTCCCATAAATATCAGACCCCCCTTTCTGCTCTTCAACTATATATACAGGGTGGATAAAGGCATTGGAAGGAGAAGGGTCAAAATAGGCAATTGTCTGGGATGCAAGTTATCATGCAATAAGCACTTTAGAAGCCATATTGATTGGTCCTTGAGACTGAGAGCATTATTGTAAGTATTTAAATTGTGGTTATTTAAATGACATGATAGTGTTTGTTAGGAAACATAACAAGGACCTCAACAATTCTGTGCAAAGTGTAACAAGGAGCTATTATGCATTTATGCTACAGCTGAGCAAAGGAGTTGTGTATTTGCTTAGCATAAAAAAACAAATTTTTTTTTTGCTCCTCTGTGGACCACTGAGAACTTTCTTTTTTTTTTTCTTTTTTTTTGCTGCCAGTCTGGAGCTAAATGCACCATATGGGGCCAACCACCAACCACTATGGCTCTGAGGATGGTGAAATAGGTGCTTACTTAACTACTGTCCAGTCTTATACACTGTACATTGGGGGATGGCCCACTTTATTCAGGGAAAAAATAACTAACAGGAAGCTGTCATTTTTATAGATTATTTGAGTACACTGGTGGCATGGGAAGGTTTCAAACTTCAACCTGCAGATGATAAGGCCTGTAGCTTGCTAATCAGTAGCTAAAATTAGATAGGAGCTGAATACCAACAGTTTGCACATATCCATAACAGCAGATTAAAATGTCATTTGCCTTATATAAATCTGATGCTTTGATCTGAAAATTGCATTTTGGATATGTGTGTGTAAGTGTACACAAGTGTATAAATACACACATATATATATACTCATACATGGATGCACACTGACTATAGTAGAAATACCCAAACATCATCTACAGAATGTCAATAACATGAATGTCAAAAATGTACTGTGCCTGTGCCAGTCCATCTCCTTGGAGCTTGCAAAACTTGAAACTTAAAGATTAAAACTTTTTCTTTTGGGGGGTGCTGATCACACAATATCAAGGAAAGGGATACTTTAACAGTAAGAATTGTGTCTGTCAACATTCTGCTTAGTTGATCAAATTATGTCAATTGAACAGATGTCAACTAATGATAATGTCTACCATATTCACCTCTCCCACATATAATTGTGTGTATAAATAGATATATATATAGAGAGAGAGAGATAGTTAAATATATATATATATAAATAGATATATATAGAGAAACATATACATATATATATATATATATATATATATATATATATATATATATATATATATATATATATATATATATATATAGGGTCTATATCAGTTGAGCGAAAACCCCTTTACGCGAATACCTAAACATCAATCCCTATACCTCGAACCGCGAAAATCCCGAACGCACTAAACCGTGAAAAATAAAATATTGAACTATCAGTACCTACCCAAACAAAATAAACAAACCACATACATACAATAACCAAACCCTACAGACATACACCCAAAAAAAATAAATAATCCACATACATACATTTAACAAAACCATACTTCCAACACTACACTAAACCCCACATACACAACTATCTATGCACTATCCTTAACCCCTCCCTAACCCTAAGGTCCATAACTACCGCACATTTCCCCAACAGACATACACCCAAACAAAATAAATAACACACATACATACACTTAAAAAAAACCTACATCTAACATTACACTAAATCTTACATACATTACCTTTCTATGCACTTACCTTAACCCAAATCCTAACCCTAAAGTACTATCTATCGCACATTTACCTTATGGAGCTATACCGCAGACGGGCCAACCAAAACAAATTGACATTTCGGAATTCGTGGCTTTGGACGTTCGAGGTTTACGTACTTCGAGCAATGGGGTTTGACATATTTGTATTCGCGTAAAGGGGTTTTCGCTCAACTGATATAGACCCTATACACACACACACACACACACACATATATATATATATATATATATATATATATATATATATATATATATGGGTTAGGTCCTTATGGTCAAACGTGCATTTGGTCAACAGCTGGTTAGCTGACCATTTATGATCAACTAAACAGCTGGTTGACAGGTGTCTGAGATCAAACAATTCCCAGCATTTGGGGACTTGACCAGTATTTTTGTGATCTCAGAGCTGGAATATATAATTAGCAGCCCCACCACCCCCCCGCAAAAAAACAATGGTTTTGTTTATTTTTTAAAACTTGAATTTTGCATGCCACCAAGGCTGTTTCTCAGTGCATGCATAGTTGTGTGTTGATGTGGGCATTTTCAATGTTAGTTTGTTGATGCTTAGTGTATTGATATTGAGTATATTTGCTGTATAGTAATACACCCTTCCCTTTCTCTCTCTCTCTCTCTATATATATATATATATAAATGTATATGTGTGTGTGTGTGTGTGTGTGTGTGTGTGTGTCTGTATAAAATGCATGCACACACACACACACACACACACACACACATCAAAGTGCAAGTTTTTCTTCATTTATTTTACCTTTTATCTCCATTTTCCTACTGTATGACTCTAAGCAACACACTTAACCAGACAGTGGTACTAGGCTGCCCCTGGAAGGGAACACTTGTGTCCAGTAGGCTTACCTATTTAACAAATGTGCTACAAAATCGCAATATGTGCCCCCATTACACAGTTTTCAATGGCCAAAATAAATATTTATGTCTGTCATGTTCAATAGCTCTCAGTAACTAAGTGAGTGGGTCAGTCAGTCAGTAAGTCAGTGACTAAATTTGCAAAAAGATAGGGAATATTAAGCATGCATTTTACCAAAGACTGTATTGCAGTAACTGAACTTTGGCTACAGTACCAGGTTAAAGTGCAGTTTGCTCTACATAAATCTTGTGCCTTCATTTTAAACAATTCAGCTGTGTTTTAATGGAGAGATGGTGTTTTCTGATATAACCGCAGAATATGCCAAGGAAGTGCTTTTGTGGACATGTGCTGTTCAGGTTAAAAAGATATTAATATCTGGTTACAAAATGAATGAAATGTTTATATAGATCATCATACGTCTCATCTGTCCAGATCTTTGCCTCATATTTTGGTCTGTTCCTCATAAAATTTGTGGTTTTCTGCAATATCAATGTGATTATCTCAGGACTGAAGTCACTACATAACTACGCACATTTGAGTTTCAGACTTTAAAATCCTTCAGAAAATGCACCGTAACACAAACTGTCTTATTCTAGCACATTTTTATGTTCAAAAGAGCAGTATTTAAAATCTGTCCCTATTTTTGGGCCATTGTCCTTCCCATTATGTCAGGCTTTGTCCAGATTTCTTGCACTAAGAGGTTGAGAGCTATGTGGATAATTTCTTTTAAAAAAATTGCAATAGAGATAATTGCTTGGATATTTTTTTTTTTGTGATTGGGTCATTTTTTTGAGGAAGATGGACTACAATTCAATGCCCATTCATTTGACATTGAATCAAGACAGGACCATTATTAAATATTACCCTGTTCATAACCTAACAGTGCAAAATTACACAGAAAGTTATCAAAACTCCAAGACCCTTTCTTCAGTGATAATAGCGGTTTACAGTCAGAATAATTATGTGTGGGGTACTAAGGTACAGCCCCCCACATGTGTAGTATAGGAGGCAAAAGTCTTGTTTATACAGTGGTTGAGTGTTGTGCAAGGGAAGAAATGGAGTGGGGGATAGTCTTGATTATGCATGGTTTTGTTAAAACAATGAGCATGCACATCTGTTGGCTTTCTTTTTTCTACTTGTGTATTAGGGTAGTAAACCTACTATGCCTAACTGCCACTTTTCATAGGAAAGCCAGAAGTTCTGTCTAGGTAACTAACTTGCCCAGATTCACACAGTAGGTAAACAGAGACTGACAGATTAAAAGCCAGGAGTACCTGATGAAGCTTTTAGCAGCTGACACCCTTAATCCCTTGTACTAACCTATGAGACAATGGCATGACTGCCAGATGACTTTTGCAACTTTTCAGTGCTTATGTGGTATGTCAGAGTAGCTTTGCTTCCAATACCTGAATTCTGTGCTGCTGTCTAGAGCTAAACTGTACAGTGAACAAGTTTTACCAGTTCTCCCTCGTGCTTTCGCAAACTGCGCTCCAATCAGCTGGTAACACCTAGTGACCCACAGCAAACTGTTCAACAGCCGCAATGGAACACAGATAAGTGGAGACACCAAAATATTAAAAAATAACATCCGACATTTTTTCAAACTCCCAATTAGCAAATCCAATATAACAAGTTCTAAGTATATGGTTTCTTCAACAAATAATTTTTACTCACTTAAACTAATAAAATTAAAGCCAGCATTCGCAAAATGCACTGATTTTGCAAGTTAAAGCCTTCTTGTCTGTTTTTTATGCCACATGTACAGAGACAGAGACTACCTTTAATCCATGTACTGTAAATGCCCCATTATATTCTTGGCAAATGTATGTATAATACCATTCGGTTCTGTCTCTGCTGATTTATGTTAGAGGAGACAGTTGGAAGAGGAACGGATCACAGATTACACAATGGAAGTGTTTAAAAAGGTGCAATAATTTGGTTTTAAAATAATGCCATTGTATAACAGGAACACAATGTGACAAAGTAATGAATAACTCACATTTCTGATTATGATGGAAAGGTTCTAGTTACTTCACTTGGGTTGCACTGTTGTGACCAAAGAATTTCACATCACTGTGATTAAAATATGATTTTCCCACTCCAGGCTGTAGTGCTTTTTTGTGGAAAGAAAAATAGTGCAACAAGATATTATGAAAATTATGCTGTGAATATTTTTTTGAAAAAAGATCTTGAATCAAATTCATTCATGTGTTTATAACATAAATATTTATGTATGTACATATTAGTGTTGAATTCTAACTATATTCACCCACACACTGGTCCATTTAGTAGTAGTAAAGGAGTCAATCTTTTTTTTTTCCTGCTAAACCTCTGTATGCAGTGTGAGTATATAACTATACACCACCATAAAGAGTGGCTCCTCAAAGCTTCCTCTCACCTCAATATGTGGTCAATGAGTAGATTTACCTAGCCATTTAACCACTCAGGAGTAAGATCACTAGTGCCTTCCTTCACCAGTGATGACAAGTCTACTGGGGAAGGTAAACAAGCCTGGAAACTTTCACTGATGCTAGCAGAGGCAAGGTTGCTTGCTTGCTTTGCTGGCTAGGCCTACCCACCCACCCCCCCACCCCCACCCCCACCGCATGCTTACGTCATTACTTGTATGCTAGGCTGGGCAATGAAGCATGGACTACAGGAACATAGCTGCCCATGCCCTGAGATGATTATGAATTTTCCAAGCCTGGCCTCCATCAGAGTTATAACAGACCATGTACTTTTCCTCAGCATACTGCCCATATCCCACCCCCCCTCCCCCCAGGTAAGACAAGTAAGCAAGCCTTGTGTGAAGAAAATGAAATCACTGTCATCTGCGTTAGCATGTCTGGCAGGAGATTTTTGTATATTTACAGATTAACTTGTATTCTATGCCAGCATGTCTAATTGTGAAAATGTGAACAAGTTTTTAAAATGTTGAGTGTTTCCTTGTTTAAAGAATCTGTAAGTGTTTTGATATATTTCTAATTGCACATGTTTGTGAGGGAGTTTCTAAAGTATAAACTGTCTGTGGAGAATCAGCTGATCAGTAGGTGATGTCATTAGAATGTTCCTAGTTGTTATGTCATTATTTGAACAGATGATTGACAGCAAAATAACTTTTTCAAAAAGCTGATTGTTATTTTTAAAATAAGACAGCTGAGACTGTTAACCTGGACTATAAAATAGACTGCTGAAGTCAGTTGAAGGGCAGTTAATTACAAGTTGCAGTCAGTTACACTGCTGTGCAGCGGATACCTTTAAAAGGACACACCAAAAACTGTAAGCCTGCCTTTGCCTTGCTGTTATGTTTTAGAATAGATCAGGGACAGTATTCTCTAGTTAGATTAGGAAAGTTTAGTTATTCAGCTAGAGTTTTTCTAAGATAATGGACTTCTATCCTACAGTTTAATTTCATATTTCTAGTGATTGAATTCTGGTGTGTTTTGAAAATTATTGATTTACATTCTTGTAATCATTTTACTTATTATTAAATGTTTTTCATTACTTTACATTTTGGCTGGATATTCAGTGTGTTCTTTATTGATAAGAGAGTGTCTATACCTGTTTGATACTCGCCAGGTCACCTTGATTGCCTGGCTGCTTCTGGTCATAGTTATAATTTATTTTGATATTTAATTTTTAATAACTGATCAACCTTTGAAGGGCATGCAGACCTGTCTGACTCTGGTGGCAGCATTTACCATTTGTACTGGGTGTGTGAGATTTCAATTTATTTTAAGTGTGAGTGAGTCAGAGGTCTTAAACTGGAACACATTGCTTAAAGTGTATAATAATGGATTATATTTGGGGTAGACAGAGGTATATAGCCCAGTCCCAGGAAACAGAGCATGTTCCTGTTGTGCTCTTAAGGGAAATTGTGGAATTTTATTCTTGTGTACTCTGTGCTCTGGTGTTTTCCATGATGCTCCCACACTGGAGTCAGTGGTGAGGACTGAGGCTCCTTAATTACTGACCCGGGAGTTAATTGGGGGATGTCATATTATTGGTGGCAGTCCGGTAGGACATTAGCCAGAAGTCACATCTCGTCATTCCTTTTCCTCCTCACATCCGCTCCAATACATGTCTGAGCTCCTAAAACTTGGGACAGCTATGTCAAAGTCAGAGTTTTATTGCTTCTGTGCCTGTGAAGCCAGCTAATAATGGAGTTCATATCAATTAAGGAATCAGTACATGCAATCTAAACATTCAGATGTTGCCCCTATGGCAAGGAAGTTTTCCTGTCATGGCATCATTTGATCCAGTATGATCTGTGCCTATTAAATTAGTTAACTCTCACTCACGGCACTGGTGGTGCTTTTCTAAATGGATATGTGTTCATTAGAATTTTACAAAGAGATATAAGTAGAAGAGCATTGTTTGTTAAACACAGTATTAGTTTTATGCTACTGCAATATGAACATGATCTATTTTATTTAAACTTAGTTTCTGTAAGTTAATTAAAGGTTGCCATCAGTGCTTGCAGCATTAATTTATATTGTACCTAGTGTATAACAGCAGGGAATAGGTTTGTAGGAAATGTTTCTGAAGGCTGTTGTAGGGTGCATTAACTTGATAATAGCAGGGGATTTTAATCAAAATTGTCTTGTTCTATGATTCTAATGCTAATTACGCAATACAGTATGGCAGGTTTATGTTACTGTTGTAGTTAATCAAGCCCTGAAAGTGCAATCATATTTTCCTCAGGTGATAATTAATTTGAATGTTTTCCCAATCACTGGTCATCCTTAATGGTTATTAATACAACTGTGTATTTTATTTCAACGTTTTTAGTCTTATACTTTACTAATATTAAGAGCCTGCAATACTGAGTAAAACAGCTCATATTTAATTTTTTATCTCAGTTGACATGTCTGGGGAAATTCTTAGAGGTATGATAATAAAAGTTAGGAAAGTTGCACTGCATCTCTAGAACACATTAGTATGCGATAAGACAAAGATGCAGAAGGGAGTCCACTATACTGTCGTATAAGCACCACTATAGTCCATCAGCCACCACTGCTACAACACACAAAACACAAACATCACACAAATCAGCAGAAAAGTTGTTCATCATGTCTTCCGTACATGGCTCCTACAGAGCGGCCTTTGGTGAACTGGTGCCCTAGGCCAAAGGGCTCCACAGCGCCCTCCACCACACTACCAGGTGCCCCCCTCCTGGTCTTCCTACACCAAATAAATACTGGAAAAGCACCCCTGCTAGACCGGCACCCTAGGCAGCCGCCTACTTGGCCTATGCCTAAGGCCGGCTATCCTACTGACACTTTAGCACAACAGCACCACCATCACTCCCACACATGCCTCTCAACTGTGCAGATTTTCTTTGGTTTTCTGGCAAATTATTGACAAATCATTGAGGACTGAAACAAGAAAATAATCACAGACATTTGATTTTCAGACTTCATACCCATTTGAAAATTTGCACTAATGTAAGCCCTATTATTCTATCAACGTTCTAAGCTTGTAAGAACAATATTCAAAAACTGTCCCTATTTTTGGACCTTTCTACCCCCATTATTTATGCCTTTGTCCAGATTTTGTGCTCTAAGAGGTTGACAGATATGCTCCCACATGCAACGGTGGACTGTACTAAAAGCAATACAGCCCAGTACTATGGTAGGAACCTGTATAACTGTGACACTTTTCATGCACTGCAGAACCCAAATGAGATGCAAATGAACAACACGAAGCAGAGCTATGTAATATGCATAATGCCATTCAGTAGCGCTAGTATTCTGAGTACTTAGCAGTCAATGCTATTTTCAGAGCTTTGTGAAGAAGAAGCTGTAATTAGTATCTGGTCCAAGTTACCATAGCCTTCACTCATCACTGCTGTCTCTGCTATGCTTAGTGTGCACCTGAACATTTCCAGATACTGAACTATGCAAACTGATTTAAATACTGCTGCAGTTCGGTAAAGTACAGATTTCTAATTAAAGCTGTTTTATAGTCTTTCTACTTTTGATGCCAAGCTTTAACTGCTTTATTCTAGACATGAGGCCTACATGATTTAAAGAATTTCAGTGACTGCATAACCCTAAGCAGGAAGAAATATAAGATGAAAAGAATGGGAAGTACAAGTACCCTGAATTATATGTAACAATTCAAGCATGGAATATCCGGAATGAAAGGTATATCCAGACTATCCAAAAGTGAACTGTGCCAGATATTTTCCAGGAAGCAATAACACAAGGTCATCTTACTACTGAGCATAAACACAGGACTTGCAGCATGGGCTCATAGAAGAGAATACCAATAAGGGCAGAAGATTCATAAGGTGTTGAAAGTGTCACAGCAGAACAGGGAACACTACATCACCAGAAGGTATACAGGTGATCTACTGTGAATATTTCTTTACAGGTTAATAGGATAATAGGAGGTCATAAGGCTAATGGCCTTAGAGCCCTTTTAAGAATATCCATTCATGCCACAAGTTTACCATTTATCAATGCCCATGGACTAAAATGGCTTTGGTATGCCTGTACCTTAAGGTATCTACAAGCTGCCCCTGTCCATAAGAGATGCAGGTGACAAGCCAGGGATGAATTTGTGATTTCCCATCCATTGATCCAAACTGCATTTGAATAGGCTTAGGAAAGAGCTCTGCTTCAAATGAATGGGGAGTCTGTTCCAGAGAAGGGACAATCTCTGTGACACATACCTGTCTCTCCAACATGTTTTGCTTATGTCACAGATAAGGTTTAGAGCCTTAGATTGGATAATTCTAGTGTGTTGTTTATTTTGCAAGTATGTAGCAGAAGCAGAGAATGCCTTGTGGAATAGGCATATATCACCCCTCAGTAGTCTGTAGTAGACTGAGTACACAGACAGGGCCTTCAGGCTGTCTGCATAGGACATATTATTTACATCCTGTATTATTTTAGTGAGGAGCCCTGTGGCTGCTCCAACTGTTGCAAATGCCTGGTCAGGTACATGCCAAAGGTTGCACTGTACTTAATTATTGGTGTAATTATGGCTAAATATAGTAGGACTATGATCTCCTTAGACCTGGATGACATGCCATTACTTATAAGTTGTGGCACATAGAATGATTTTCTCACCACCATGGACACATGAAGATCAAAGTTCAGGTTACTGTCACCCTGAGTTAGCTCCTTACCACTAAGTCTTCTCTTAGGGCAGTGTATTATCAATGTTGTAATTTGTAAGGGTGGTCATATTCCCAAAGGATATAGTTATGTATTTTTTTGTATTGACTTTTGTGCTATGACTCTGGTATCAGTTATTTGCCTGTGTCAGACCCTCCTGGAGGATATCTACATCTTTTGGGATTCAATGATTGCACTCAATTTGCAGTCATCAGCAAATGTGCTTAGTCAAAAGCAGTCTACATTTGCTTTGACTTTAGGTAAGTATATTCTGAACAGATGTCCCAGTACTAAGCCTTGGGTTGACACCACTTCTAACAGGTCTCTTGGTCGAGGTGGATTCCCCCATCCTAACTTGATGGGTCCTATCAGTGAGCCATTTGGCTATTGAACAGGTGACATGGGGATTTATACCTACATTTGTAAGTGTGTCTATAATACCAGAGTGAGGTATTGTGTCAAATGCATTTACCAGGTTGAAGTAGGTAGTATACACCATTTTGCCCTAATCTATTGTTCTAATGACCTTCTCAAAAGTCCACCAGTAGGCATGACTTGCCCTTGACAAATCCGAACTGGGATGGGTCCAGTGTCTGATTACTTCCAATGTATTTTTTTACCAGGTCCACAATAATTTTTTGCATGACCTTGCATATAAAACTAGTCAAACTTAAGGGTCTGTAGTTCCCAAGGTCTGTTGATGGTCCCCCTTTGCATACAGGGATGACTGTTGCAGTCCTCTAGTCCTAGGGATGAAGCCTATCTGGAGGCTGTGGTTGAACAGAGATTCTAGGGGGCTTGACAGGTCATGTTTCAAGCTATTTAGGAGGCATCCTGGGACATTATCAAGACTCACTGATGCAGTGTTTTTAGTTTTGGAGAGGGCAGTGAGGACCTGTTCTTTAGTGATAGTTGGGGGAAAAATGGTAGGGGGTATTTCCTATGGAGTAATTGAAGGTGATGGGGGTGGTGAAACTCTTGCTAAATTTATTGGCTGACAAATTTGCTATATCCTCTGGTATGGTATAAGAAATTCCATTTACTATTAGTCCAGCATACTGTTGGGTGTTCCCATTAAGGTTGTGTACATAACTGAAAAATGCCTTATGGTTATCCTTAGCCTGGGAGGCTATTTTTGTCTTGAAGTTGGCTTTGTTGGACTTGATTAGTCCCCTGAGTTGCTTGTTGAGACTGACAGGGGAGTTTGTTGTCTGTTGGGTCTAGTCCTTCCTTTTCTTGGACAGGTCTTTTTTCTTTGTTGTACAATCTGTTTATACTGGGAGACCACCACGAGGGCTTGCTTTTGGAGTTTGTCCTAAGCTTATTTTGGTTTAGTACTGCTGTTTGTATTTATTACTTACATGCTTATACAGGGTTTCCATAATGACCTTTTGCATAGGCCACAGTTTTCTCTGAGTTTTTAAGTGTGTGGGGTTGGAATTTAGCTATGCCATCTCTTAATATGCAGTAGTTAGCCTTGGAAAAGTTCTGGGGGTTTGCTGGGAGTTTGAGCTTTATATTTATTTCAAGGATGACTGCATTGTGATCTGATCTGATCAGTGAGGATATTACAGAGAGTATGCAACATTCCCTCACATTTCTTGGTACCAGATCTGGGATATTTGCATTCAAGTAGGTGGGCAGCCTAGTTGTGCCAGGCTGTTTGCATTGACAAAATCCAGGAATCTTTGAGCCTGTATGTCAGTGGTTCTGTATGTATTTCAGTTTATGATGGGATAGTTGAAATCACCCATGAATATAGTAACAAAATGCAGCCCTAGCCGAAGGTGGTAAGCCAACAAAAAAAAAAACATGAATATTGTGTTGTGCTTACAAGGCAGCACACAGCCAAACACAGTCAATGAGATATTGTCTGGCCTCCTGAAGGGATGATTCAGGTGCCATGATACTTCTTTTGTGGGCATACATTGCATCCCATTCAATACCAGCACAATGTTCCTCAGATATGAGATGCTGTACAACATGGTGACACGTGGATGACTGCAGGTGGTCACCCTGTATACCAAACATCTGTATGAGGAAAGATGATAACACCAGTCAAGATGAAGCAAAATGTAAACATATGGAAAGACCAGCCATGTCACCCCTTAAACTAAGCACTACATGCCAGCGTCATGGCAAACACATAATCCCTGGTGAACCTATATACAGAGTAGGGGAGGCAAACATATGGGCAATGCATGTAATGCAATTGCAACCAGTGATTGACCCCATGCTACATACATTAATGTACTACAAGGACCAACCTAAGCAAACAAATGAGGATTAATTCTTAAAAATTCTAAAGACCATCATCAGGTTTCCCCTCAGTTTCCTGTAAGTTAGGGAACATTGCTTAGGATTTTATGGTTGCTCTTTTAAATACTACCCTTCATACCATCAAACTTTTTTTTCTTTGTAAAATTCCATTGAATCTTTTCTGTTATGCTGCTGCTGTGTCTAGTTCATAGGTTCATAGGTAGGTACTAGGCTATTGGCCCTAGGGCCTATATAAGCCTAGCCAAAAAGGTATCCTGGCTTTCGCCACCCAAGAAAATTAGTTTCCTGTGCCCTTGTCGAGCAGAGCCACAGAAGTGATCCCCAGGGTGAATTTCCTATTTCCCATCCAATCATCAAGATTTTTCTTGGAGTGCTAATGAGGAGCTCTGTTTGACATAGATAGGTAGCCTGTTCCAGAGTATGGGAAGTCTCTGGGACAGGAATCTATCCCTCCAGCATGTTCTGTTTATTGTGGTGACAAAGTTTAGGTCCCTACAGCGTGTAGTTCGGAGGGACTGGGATTTCTTTAAGTGGAGCATGTCCAACAGCTCTGGGTTTGACATAGCTTTGTATGTTAGGCAGAAATCGCCTCTGAGTAGGCGATATGCGACGGAGTAAAGTTGGAGTTTTTTGAGATGGTCTGCGTAGGGTATCAGTTTGAGGCCGGTAATCCTCTTTGTGAGGTATTTTTGTGGCCTTTCTAGTTGTTGTAGATGTCTTGTGAGGTACATACCAAAAGGGGTGCTGTACTCTATAATGGGTCTAATGAGTGGTGAGTAGAGGGGAACAATTACCTCTTTTTTTTCTGGATGAGAAACCTTTTGTGATGAGGTGTGCTACATAGAAGGATTTCCTGACCAGTGTGGCAATGTGATTATCAGATGAGAGACTACTGTCCACCCGTGTCCCAAGGTCTCTTATCACACTTTCGGTGTTAAGTAGACTACCGCCTATGTGGTAGTTCATGGGTACAGAGTTTTTACCAAAGGGGATGACAATGCACTTTTTGGCATTGAGCTTCAGGCCATGGCTTTGACACCAGGTATCTGTCTCAGTGAGGCCCTTTTGTAGGATGTCCACATCATTAGGAGTTTTGATTATGGCTCTCCAGTTTGCAGTCATCTGCAAACTTCGTTAGCCAAAGACCTTCTGTGTTAGCCTGTACTTCAGAGAAGTAGATACCAAACAGGAGAGGACCCAGGCCTGAACCCTGTGGTACTCCACTTGTCACTGATCTGAAGTCGGATTTGGAGTCTGTTACTTTCACAGTGTGGGTTCTGTCCATGAGCCAGTTAGCAACCCATCTTGTGACATAGGGATTTATACCTAGTTTAGTGAGTTTATCTATAATTCCAGAGTAGGGGGGTATAGAAAGCCTTGGCGAGATCTAGATAGGCTGTGTGAACCACCTTGCCCTCATCTATGGCCATTTCAGCTTGTTGCTGTTGTTTCCCTATTTACCCTCATAAGTAACATATACATTGGAATCAAAATTTCACTCTCTAGAGTTTATAAATTAATAAATTAGTAATAGTTCTGTCTACACTCTTATGAATCACATTTACATGTTTATTATATATTAGGTTTGCATCTATCATGTACCAAAACTTTTGCAGCATGCTACTTTTAAAAGTCTCAACATTTATATGTGTAGGAGCAAAAGTTTCACTTTTGATTTTTCCCTTTTATTTTGTTTAGACTATGCAAGTGATTTTTCTAGCTCTTGTACATGTTTTCTCTCCTCATCACTTGTGATAATCTTCAGTCTTGATGGGAAAACTGGAATAAATTTAGGGTAAAATAAGACTGAGAAACCAGATAGCTGCATACTTAGAGTATTATACACAGGGGCTTGTGGTGAGAGAGACCATGCCAGGAATTAAATAAATGACTAATTGAGTACTGCAAGCCTCAATCCTGGGTCCAGAGCATACATCTCAATTATCCAGAATTTTGCAGAATGTCACTGATTTTACCTCATATTTTGCCTTGTCCATCACAAATGATCTGATTTTCTGGTAAATCACCAAGGACTACAGTCAGTCAGTCAGTAAGGCCACACATTAGAGTTTCATATTTCTTATTGTTCAGAAAATGCATGTTGATACAAAACCTATTTTTCTATTAACTTTTTAAGTGAATTAGGTTAATATTTAAACAAAGTCCCCAATTCTAGACCTCAAACCTCCATTGCTTTTGGTTTTCACCAGAATTCCTGAGCAAAGATGTTGGGAGTTATTGTCTAGAACTCTTCAAAATGTCTGCCTCAAACATATTTATGGTAACAGACAAAGTATCAACCATTTTGCTGATCATAGAAAGATAAGCACAGCAGTAGGGAACTGTAACACAGCCTAGCAAATTATTTGGAAAGGCAGGGTAAGTGTACAGCAAAATAGCAGCTAAGGTGAAAAAAAAACAAATGCAGAGCACTGCACTGCATTATTGGTGAAATATCAACTAGGAAGAACATAATTGATGACAACAGAGCAGAAAATTATCTAGGAGTGTTGGCCACAGTTGCTGACCACCAGGAACAGTATAAAAGTGCAGGGAATAGTGCCAGCAGTAAACTGAATGCTGGGATATATCATCAAGGAAGTGCATTCCAGAAGCAAAGAGGTAATGCTTCCACTCTGTAGGGCCTTGGTCACACTGGACCTTGCATATTATCTGCAGTACTGACAGCCATATAAGGAATTGGGCAACAATGCTGCCAGAAGAAATTCAAAAGAAGGCTATGAGAAAGATCTATAGGGTGGAAGGTAAGGAATACAACCAATTGTTAGAGAAGCTAAAACTATTCTAAATGGACAGAAGGAGAAGGTGGGACACTGGCAACAGAGTAGTGATTAACTTCTCCTTGGATCTCCAAAACTTTCACTTCACAGGGAGGGTTACTGACTCATGAAATGGAGTACAAGACTGGGTGGTGGACAAGGAATCAACAGAGACATTCATGGACAGGTAAAAAAGGATAAGGGGAGGTAAGGATGTGAGGACTTAGAATATTACATTACTAAAAGGGCAGATTAGATTAGCATACTGTCTCTTTCTGCTAGTATTATGATATAATGTGATGTAATAACTTCAGATTATCTGCATATTTTGGCAAAAAAGCATAAAACCCTCTTCCATTAAATCTAGTGCACAAATTAGAATAAAGGACCTCAACAATGACCCATGAGAAACTCCATTTTTGGTTTGGGCCCTACTGCGTTCCATAACTTGATGTTCCAGGATCTGTTCTTTATCACTTTTTTATTCACCTATCAACTTATCTACCTCTAGATTTATGAGCAAATAAATAAATGTAACCAAAACTGAATGGCTGTGCATCTGAATACTTTACTGTAGTTTATGCGGACAATATCGTCTTGTAAATCTATTTACACAGTTTGGATGATGAGTTGTCATTATAACAGATCTTCTTTAGAGAAAGTGTAGTGGACAGGTCTATGTTGCTACTGATAAAATCGTCTTCAAACAGCTTTAAAACATATTTCAGTTATTTCTCCCACTCCACGGACCAAGCTTTTTACATCTGTAGTCTAACTAACTGTGCTGTTTTTATTAATAAATCTCTTAATGAACCTAAGCATGTTTACATTCAACTAGGATTTAACATGAATATAAGGACAGATTGAAAAAGAATGTATAAGGAGCCTATTTTGCACCCCAGTTGTTTCTAAGTCTGTGAGTTCTAAGTTGTCAAACCTCGTGTCATACTATATTAACATTGTGAGTCATCTTCTGCAACTTCTTATCCACATTTTCTCATTAGATATGACTAAGCATTATAATAGTCACTGTTACATGTTTATGTCATTTTGCATGATGCTACTTTTAGCCCAAAAACACTGCTGATTAGCAGCCTGGAAGGCACCCAGTTAATTGTTCTGTTCTTGTCTTAAGAGTTCCCATTAAAGTTAACACTTTCCATAAACCTCCACCCTGACTTTTTTAACATATTAAAGAATACTTATCTGTTATCACAGTGATTATGTCATGTTCCCTTTTGTGTTCCCTATTATTTCAGTTATCTTTTTGCTTCCATTCTTTTATGCATTTGTGTATTTAAACTGTTTAACTTCTGTCATTTACTTACAAATTTTCTTTTCCAGTGTACTGATTTTTTGTGCTAATTATTCTATTTCATTTGAGGATTTAGTTTACTTATGGCTATATGCCTTTCTTTAATGCTGTATACTTTATTTTTAATTGTACAACATACCAAGTTATGCAGCTGTAACTCAACACAAACAAATTACATCTATTGTTCAAGGCCCTAATACTTATAAATAATTTATTAGACATTTGTTTACCGGGGAAGTCTAACTTGGAACAAAGCCAATTTTCAGAGGAGGCCCAGGGAGAAATGCTCCAAACTCATGTATTTGTAATTTGGGAGGAAACCAGAGTACCCAGAGAAAACCCACACAAATGCAGGGGGGACATGCAGACTCCGCACAGAAGGCACTCCAGCAGAGAATCGAACTGGAGAACCTCTTGATGTGATACGACAACGCTACCACTGTGCCGTCCATAATAAATAATATTACCATCAACCTGTAGCAACCTGATCCCTTTCAGGAAAAGCAGACCTCACATTTACCCCCAGGTATGGTCACAGAGCTCAATCCTCATGAAAAGTGGCCATAAACTTCTCATTGGTAGTTTATGAGAACAAATACCTATACATACTTTATATCTCCTTACTCTCCCGTGTATAATCACTTCCTTAAGTCTATAAATTTCTCACCGCTGGATTTCACCCTAAATATACTACAAGCCTTCTTTTTTCTCACATCATACTGAAATTCCTGTTTGTGTTATACTAACTTAGTTTTAATTTCTCTATAAACTGGCTAAAATTTCACTGTCATATAACGTGCATATATTCTTAACTGATACTTTCATATTATATCTAATTTTGTATTATTATTTAGACTGTATTTGGTTTTTATATTATTTTTAAAGACTGTAACACTATTGTTCTTAAACTGTTTTGCATTACTTTGGAACAATTCTTCTCAGGCTGCCACTGAAAATGAGCTCCTACCCAGTCAGACTTTCCCAGTAATGAAATGACAATAAATAAATAAATAAAATAAATAAATAAGTTGCCTTCTATTGAAAAATAATCTACAACTGTGACTCTCCTCTGCATTACCAATGTGTAAACCTTCTTCTAGGCCTTGTAGTGAAGACGTGTCATCTGCCACCTACAGTCATGACTGATACGCCATTATAGATAACTATGTCATTTAGGCCCCTAACAGTCTGCTGCAGAGCACATCATGGAAGATGCACTGGCCAGTTCTGCTAATGAGGAAAAGGACATATGAATGCACAGCCTGAATTTCATTACATTACACTGTACAGTTACAACAGCAGAAAAAGGCAGGCTGCCTACCGAACATGCCCTACTTCTATAGTATTACCTTTCAGCCATCTTTTCTTATACTGCTCCTCTTAGCCCATCATGCATCCCAGTCTTTTTTGAAGGATTCTGAAGTCTTAAAGTCCACTGCCCACTCAAGTAACCTGCTCCATTCACCCACCACTCTTTCTGTGAAGATACACTTTCTAATGTCTAGGTTGAACTTTCACCATTAGAGTAACTAATCTTTCTTTTTAAAGTTCATATTTGTCAGAAGATGTTGACAATATCACCTCTTACAGTCACCATTCAAGACTGGAATGTTGTAACAGGCATATCTATTTACATTTTCTGGTTTCTTTGAAAGTGCCAGTTTAGATTGTCTTGTATGGCTGACTCAGGCCATAACTTTAGTTTTATTTAAATCTTACCAAAGCTGTCACTCTTATCTCAGGAGAAGGCAATGTGCTTCTTATCACTCAGTTGCTGCATTATTTTATGTTGACTCATGTCAGCTAATTTTAAACACATGCATATCTTATTAATACATTCATGAATGCACAATGATGTAATTATTTCAGTTCTAGCAAAAGTGGTTAAATAAGAAAAGTTCCACCTTTTTTTTTTTAGGAAACACGTTGAATACAAAATCTTCCAAAGCAAGATATGTTTTATCTTTAACAAAACAGCCTGTTTCTTTCCTATAGTATATATTTATGCATTATTTACAATCCAATGCTAGATCAACATCTTTATGTGCTTGCCAGGCTTTATGAACTACCCATCATACTCCTGCCTTCCTTATTTGTCAGATACAAACTCTAGAATTTACTCTGTCAGAAGTAGCTTCTCAGTCCATTATTTTGTATAGTTAACTGCACTTTTGGCAACATATTCACCTAATTTATCTGTGATTTTTTTCTGGCTCACTTAAAGAGGTCTGTGGCCTGCCTGCTGTGGGTTTGCCAAGGCAAGTTTTCCACTCTTATGTATGTTTTGTATCTGCCACATTTACTCCCCTCTCTCATTGACAAGATCCTAGTACTGTTAAAAATGTATGATTCATTAGCACATTGCAGATAATTATTCAGGATTTTACTCCCAGGCTATGCATGAACATGCAGACATTTTCTCAATAACAAGCTGGCAGGCAGCTCAATTTACTTATTTTATTTATTATTTATTTAACTTTTTTTTTTTTACCAGGAAAGTCAGACTGGGATAGAGCCCATTTTCAACAGAGGCCTGGGGAGAAATGTTCCAGACACATGTGGGAGGAAACCGGATCACCTGGAAGAAACCCACGCAAATGCAGGGTGGACATGCAGACTCCGCACAGAAGGCACCCCAGCCAAGAATTGAACCAGAGAACCTCTTGCTGTGAGGTGACAACGCTAACTACTGCACCACTGCACTATCCCAAGATGTTAAATGCATTCAAATAGCATTACCTTTCATCTTTGTTTTAAACCCTTTTAATCCACGCAAACTGAGCTACACTCTAATCTCAGAGCCTTCAAGTTCTTCACATGGTTACTCTGTTCCAACAATAACATATTCACACTCTATGAGAAGATTAAATTAGCAAAACAATTTTCAAAACCAGCATTTATACACATAATTCAATGGTTTCAATGCAGCATTAATAAAAATTATTTACAACATTTATAAAGTAATCCCATCATTATCATCCATGTCTGGTTGCTAATTTCCATACATTCCTATTAATTGGGATGAAATGCTTGTCTGGCAGTTGCTCTGAATGTTTATTGAGCTGCGGCTGCAGTGATGCAGCAGTTAGCATTATCCCCTCACAGCAAGATGTTCTCCGGTTCAATTCTTGGCTGGAGTGTCTTTTGTGTGGAGTCTGCATGTGCTCCCTGCAGTCACGTGGGTTTCCTCTGGGTGCTCCAGTTTCCTCCCACATTCCAAAGACATGCAGTAAGTGGATTGGACACTCTAAATTGGGCATGGGTGAGAGTGTGTGTGCACGTGAGTGGTATGAATGAACTACCGTGGCAAGGCTAACCACCCAGCGGTGTAAAGCCTTGACGTGAGATGACTGTCATTGCTGAAGTGACATCCCAACCCCATGTGCAAAATGGGAAAAGGGGTTGTGGATAGATTAGAACCTGTGCCCAAAGTACAGGGCTTAATTTCTTCCACCTTTATCTACCTACTGTGTGACTTTCAGCAAGTCATTTAAACAGACACTGCTCCACAGACAACCCTGAAAAGGAACAACTTGTCCACTAGGCTTACCCAGTAAACAAATAGTTTAAAACTATTAATTATTCATTCATGTGGCTTTAATGTGAACTGTTCTTCATGGTACAACAGACTCTGCTAATATCTAAATTATTTGTGATTAACCATCCATCCACAGACCTTTTTTCCCATTTTTGCTCACCGAATTGGGGTGTCACCTCAACAGTGACTATCATCTAGAGTCAGTGCTCACACCATCAGGTGGCTAGCCCTGCCAGAGCTGTATTTGCACACCACCCACACACATGCATGCACGCTAACACCTATGGACAATTTAGAGTGCTCAGTCCACCTGCTGCATGTCTTTGTAATGTGGGAGAAAACTGGAGCAACCATTAAAAAACTACATGACCACAGGGAGGACATGCAGATTCCATAAAGAAGGCACTGATCTTTGGTAATTCATGTTTTATTGAAAAAGCAGATATTATTGTTTCTTGTGTTACCATTTAAAACTGTGAGAGTAAAGAACAGGTTAAAATGGATTTCTGTGGATTTTTCTGAAAATGTAAAATAAATGTTCTGCATTTCAGTTTGAAGAGTGCACTCAGCTTGAACTCAGTTACCTAACTTGGCAAAACTATATAGCTTGGCATTCATTGTTAATAAGAATCAGAAGTAAAATATTTTATCTCTTATAAACTATGCAGCTTTGTGTAAAATTATTATCTACAAGCAGGTCAAGATGAACTCTTATATGCAGCTGTGTCTCGTCAACGTGATACGCAAGATAGGCCAAGGATGAAAAGAGTTATTCTTCAGGAACAGAATGTTTAAAATATGGAAAACAAACTGTCAGCAGACCAGCTTCAAAGGAAAGACTTATTATTCTGGCAAATTCTCTAAACTGCTGATGCAGGCAGAAAAGACACTATAAAGATTGGGACTTTTTCTTTTGTATCAGAGACTTTCAGTATTCTATTCTTGCAGACCTGATGCTGTAAGCTGAAGTACATTTTTGATGTATATACTTTTAATTGTTAAGCTAGATGTAAACCACATGTGCAGTAAATGAATCAGCAGAACTGTCTCAGTGTCTTCACTGAGTAAAGATGCAAACTACTTCACCAAAGTTTAGTTTAACAGTGGCGAGACCAGTCCAGCCCAAACAACCGGGGGTGGGGTGACCTAAAGAGGTGCCTCTCACAGTGCGACATTCCAGCGCAGACCTTCTTAGAATCGATTCTTCTCTTCCTAAACTTCATCCATTGACTGGAGGACAAACACTGCAGTGCAGTACAAGGCAGTATGGTAATTTTTCTTCAGACAGTTGGTGACCCACGAAGTATGAAAATTATACTGCTGAAATTTTCATCTCACTAGCATCTAGTGAAAGACAGCAGAGAATTTTTCCACAACTGATCTTCATGTCAAGACTGGCCACCTTGTCCTGAACATTTGTGGTAAATAGTCTCTTCTGTTTTTTTCTTTTAACAATGAATGCAATTCGTGAAAACGCCAAGAAGTGTACTCAGTCTTTTACTTTTGATGTCTCTGAACCACATATAAATGTGTGGAATTATTTAAATACATGGTATGATCAGCATGTTAGCACCTGTAAGCCTTTACTAGGGAAAGCTGATAATCCAGCATTATGTAAGTGGATCTCTACCTTTGATTGGTATGTACCTAAGGCAAAAGTGCCACAGAATGTACAAAAATGTGCTATTTGCAATGATTTAAATGTTGCTTTTTGCATGCCTTGTCATAAACGTATTGTACAAAACCTGGAACGCAACCAGGATAAAATAATGCTTGAAGCACAGACAATGATTCTTGTTTCTATATATCCTGTTGCAAAAGATTTGTTAGAGGGTGATGGAGATGTCAAAGTTTGTACTTTACAGTCTGATTTACAGGAGTTTAAAGATTGGATTGCTAAAGTTAGCAACCAGCAGGATCTTGCCCTCATGGGTCATTTCAGACTTACTGTGATAAATAGAATGCATCTGGTAAACTGCATGCTGACACTGCTGAATGTACAAAAGAATTTTCTCAGTTTTTGAAAGCCTCATAGACTGAAATTAAGACCTTTACATAAACTGAACAGGGCAGTAAAGCTATTGGTATGATAGAGGGGTTAATGAGTAAAATTGTGCATTTGCAAGAAAAATATGACAAGCAGTTGGCTGACACACAGAGTGATATAACTGTTGCTAGGGATGAAATAAACGCATTATGAGCTCAGTTGGAGACACAGGAATCTGAGGCTGCTAGAGCAACAGACTTAGCTAATCAAGACCTTTTAAAATTACAAGCCCTGTTAGAAGAATATCAGTCTAAAGCATTAGAAACTACTGTTATGAGTCCTATCATAGCCTCAGAAGGCTTTTCTGCTGAAGGTTATCATCAGCCTAGGATGTTAGAAACTCCCTAAGTGGGATGAACAGAAAGGTATTTTTAATAACATGATTACGTTTGAAGCTTGGGTTCTTAAAACTGTAGGCACTGTATGGAATGATACACTTGAACGTTGTTTCTGGAATTTTATTCCACAATGTTTGATGGTTTATATTCAGCAAAAACAGTATCCAATTCAGCAAAAACAGTATCCAATACAAACTAAACACCTAAGAATGACAGCAGTATTGTTAGCATACACTAGGGGCAATCTCTCACACCAACACTTTTAGATCAGTTTCAAATGACAGTTTGTGACTCTTTAGAACAGCAAGCTGAACACTATCAGCTAGCACAGATGCTAGTCAATGGAAGTGATGAAAAAGATATAACAGATGTCAATTTTCAAAAAGCTGTTATGCGCTCCTTTTTGGACCATTTGGAAGGTGTCCCAACAGATATTAAGCTTATTTACGAAGAATTTTCAAACACACTCACATAATTAGTATATAAATTGCTCTGAGCATGTATTATGTGTAAAGATAATGCTATTCATAACCGAAAGATTTACACTCCCCGTTCTGCACCCATTGTTAGTGAAGTGAGGGGAAGGGGGCATGGGAGATGGAGTAATCAGGGACAGCAAGTCCAACAGCAGGTAGCAGGACAACCACATCAAGGGCAAGTTATACAGGGACAACAACGGTCAGCATCAGCTCCCCCAGCCACTCAGTTAAATTCTCAAGTTACTCAATTTATAGAGGGTCCTCAAAAGAGACAGCCTATTTGTTATTCCTGTAAACAGGTAGGTCATACTAAAAATGATTGTAAATATTATCGCAGATGGTGCCAGGAACAAGAGGCAAAGGGTAAGTTTCTTACAGTGAAAAACTTTGATAAGCCACATGTACCACGACAGCAACAGGTAATGCAGCCAAAAGTACAAACACAGCAATACACCTCTCAGCAATATGTTACAGAGGGTAATAGGGGACTACAGCAACAACCCCTATATACCACAAACACTCAACAGTCAGTATTCCCAGTACAGCAAAGGGATGTTGTGACACCTAGTGTCAATGTGCAAGGTAATATTGTTAGCACACAGGATACAACTGTCCCTCCTGACTTTATTCCTGATGGTCCAGTAAATCCTAATTGTCAGCAGCAAACAGCCTTGCATCATGAACTTAATTGATCTTATGTTGACTGTGAAGAGGTCAAGAAAACACTGCAATTATGTCCTTTGCAGTCCAATACCACCAATGATTTGGGGTGGGAAGTAGATCTACTATAGGGGTGTGACCCCCCCCCCACTCAAGTCTCTTTCTTGACTAACTTCAGGAAAGGGAAAGATGGACGACCACTTACCAACATTTGGATAGAGGGGGAACCTTTGGGAAGATGTTCTTCTAGATATAGGAGCGGCTGTCTCAGTGACAGGTAGGCATTTGCCTCCTGACTTGTCTAAACGTACGTGTATTTCAGGTTTTAATGGCTCTGGATATCTAGCCATAGGTAGTAAACCTGTACAAGTACAATTCTCCCATCAAGGGGAACCAGCGAAAGGGGTATTTTTGATGCATAATTCTTGCACCTCCACAATCTTGGGAATAGATATATTGTCCAAAATGGGAATTGTCATACACATTCCTAATGGCATTATTTGGCAAGGACAAGGTCCCATGTTATGTATGATTGAGGCAATACATGTATCAAACAGTTCTGAAAAAGGCCGTAATGTTAGCCCTACTGAAAATGAAGTATGGTTAAAGATAAAACAACAGTTCCCTATGTTGTGGTCTCAAGGCTAGGAAGCTACAGGAAGCAGTTTTTGTAGGTAGTAATGAAGATGTTATTCCACCGTTTCAAAAACAGTATCCAATCCCAAAGGAAGCAGAGACAGACATGCAAAACTGCATACAATGATAGCTTGATGTGGAAATAATTCAAAAGGGAAATAGCCCTACAAATTCACCCATATGGCCAGTTAAAAAGAAAGATGGCACTTACCGATTGGTTATTGATTTATGAAACGTGAACCAATTCACGACTCCCTGGGCTCATCTGATTCCAGGGGTCCCAGAGCTAACAGCAAGAATAAAACCACAAAGTCAGTAGTTTACGGTCATAGACTTAGCTAATGGTTTCTTTGCAGTACCACTGCAGGAAAAAGATTGGCAAAGGTTTGCCCTTTACATTTCAAAATGAACAGTATGTCATGATGTAGTTACCGCAGAGATTTCAAAACAGTCTGGTTATATTTCACCAAATAGTTGGACGAATGCTACAAGGTCTAGAATCTGATGATTCTGTTTTGCATTACATTGATGACATACTAATACAGTCTGAAACAAAAGAACAGCATTTAGCTAAAGTAACACAGGTCCTTCAGACACTGCAGGAGGTAGGGTTTAAGGTTAAAAGTGAAAAAGTACAATTCATATCATCTTCCTTGTTCAGAGAGGGTGCAGGGAATCTTGAAAATGGATAAATCGGTTATCATTCCAGATTTAAACAAATTTCTGGGCAACATGAATTACAATTGGGAATTTATAGAGGATTATGCCAGCATGGCAGCTCCTCTGTATGACATGCTTTCTAGCCAGAAAGAATTACCCTTTCTGGAGTGCGGATAAAGGAAAATAAGGCTTTTTGTGATTTAAAGGCAGCATTAGCCAAGGCTACAGAATTAGTAGCTCCAAGTCTAACACGTCCCTTTGTGTTACAGGCAGCAGCTGGACCCAACACACTCTCTGTTGTGCTTTTACAGGAGTGGCCTCAGGGCTCTGATTCTAGAATGGAAAAGACTTTACACCCTGTGGTGTATTCAATGGACTGAGTTGTCTTGCCTTAGCTAATGTTCTTTGGGGGCGGGGGAGGTGCATGACGTAAGGACTGTGAGACAGGAAGGATGTTCATGTACGTTGTCTGGTCAATAAAGTTTGGAGTTGGTAGCAACAGCACACAGTTGTCCCGCGTCTTCTTTCTAAAGTAAAAGAACACGACATGGTGTCAGAAGTGCTGTGTGGCTGTGACTGGGATTGCTGAACACTTGCTGAAGACCGTACGAGTGGCCTAGTGACGTGGTGAGCGGACATGTCGGACGAAGAGAATGGTCGGCAGCCGGGCTAGAATTAACATGGCGGCTAGCGCTCCCAATGCTACGTTTAGTATTCATCCGCCGGAGCCCTTTGATTTTTCCAAACCTCATGAATGGACACGATGGATACGCCGTTTCGAACGGTTCCGTCAGGCCAGCAATTTATCTTCAAACCCAGAAGGGAATCAGGTGAACACCCTGATATACTGCATGGGTGATGAGGCAGACGACGTCTTGAGAGGCCTCAAGCTAACCGATGCAGAGCATCAGGAGTATGCCAAAGTGAAAGACAGCTTCGAAAGATTTTTTATTGTCAAGAAGAACATTGTTTATGAACGTGCACGATTTAACATGCGCAAACAAGAACTGAATGAGACTGTTGATGCTTTTGTTACTGCACTGCATGCATTAGCTGAACACTGCAATTATGGGACGCTGCACGATGAGCTCATAAGAGATAGAATTGTTGTGGGCTTGGCTGACACCAGACTGTCCGGCGGATGCAGATGGAAAAAGAGCTGGACTTGGAGAGCTGTAAACATGGCCAGACAGTCGGAGGAGGTTAAGAAGCAGCAGACGGCTTTGAGGTGCGACAGTAGTGCACTGCAGTATAACGTGAATGCTGTGCAGACACCACTTGACACCAAACGCCGGCTGGAGACCTCGAAAGGTTGGGGCAAGTCCTTGACACCGATTTTTCAGCGACAGACGCAAAAGAGTAAAGGCGCTCAATCTCGCAGTGTTACAGGTGTGGGGCCCATTTCATCACAAACTCCTATGCCCGGCGACTGCTGCAAGATGTCGCTCATGTGGGAAGAAGGGCCACTACCAGCGAGTCTGCAGGCAGATTAAGGTGGTGCAGTGTATCGAGGAGGACGAGGAGCTTGGAGAGCGAGAAGAACAGGGCTTCTTCCTTGGTTCTGTCTCCTCCGGGAACCATTCCTGGATTGTGGAGGTTCAAATAGAGGGCACATCTATGACTTTCAAGCTTGACACAGGGGCGGATGTTACTGTTATTTCCAAGTCAGACCTGGACAACTTGTTCAGTGGGAAGAATGCTCCTGTGCTCCAGCAGCCGGAGAAACCCTTGTTGGGTCCTGGAGGGACGCCACTGGAGGTTACAGGATCCTTGGAGCTTCAGCTTGGTTATGGACAAAGACAGACATGCGAGAAGGTGTATGTTGTTAAAGGACTCCGCACGCCGCTTTTAGGTCTTCCTGCTATTTTGGGGCTGGGTCTCCTGAAGCGTGTTGATACTATCACCATGGAGTCTTTGAAGACCTCATACCCTGAACTGTGCTCTGGGTTGGGGGTAGTGCAGCGGAAATATCACATAAAGCTTCAGCCAAATGTGGTGCCATACTCTCTGAAGACCCCCAGGAGGATACCACTGCCATTGATGGGGAAAGTGAAGGAGGATTTAATGAGGATGGAGACGCTGGGTGTCGTTACCAGAATGGAGGAACCTACTGACTGGTGTGCAGGCATGGTTGTCGTTCCAAAGAAAGACAGTAACAGACTGAGACTATGTGTAGACTACACTAAGTTAAATGAATATGTATGCAGGGAGAGGTTCGTGCTGCCCTCGGTTGAGCAGAGTCTTGGGATGCTTGCCGGGGCGAAGGTGTTTAGTAAACTGGATGCCAGTATGGGATTTTGGCAAATTCCTTTGTCAGAGGAGTCGGCTGCGCTTACCACATTCATAACCCCCTTTGGGCGTTTTTGCTTCAATCGCCTTCCCTTTGGCATTAACTCTGCACCCGAACACTTTCAATGCATGATGTCAGAGGTCATTGAAGGACTAGAGGGTGTGATTTGCCACATGGACGACGTGCTGGTCTGGGGTCGTTGCCAGGAGGAGCACGATGCCCGACTTCATGCGGCATTAAAGAGACTGGAAGAGGCAGGCATTACGCTGAATGTGGGGAAATGTGACCTGTCGAGGAGCAAAGTGACCTTCTTGGGCCATGTCATCACAGATTCTGGCATAAGCCCAGACCCAAGGAGGACCGCGTCCATCACGGAGATGGAAGCACCTGCTACAGTAGGAGAACTCAGGAGTTTCCTGGGCATGGTGAATCAGGTGGGAAAGTTCATCCCTCATTTGGCTGAGAGGGATAGAGCTCTGAGAGACTTATTATCAAAAAAGAACAGCTGGTACTGGGGTGGGGACCAGGAAAAGGCATTCAATGACTTAAAAGATGCGATCACCTCACCTCCAGTTTTGGCTGTATACGACCCGAATAGGGATACGAAGGTTTCTGCGGATGCATCATCCTTTGGGTTAGGGAGCGTGCTGCAGCAACAATGGGAGGACGGCTGGAGACCTGTGGCATACGCATCAAGGTCACTCTCACCTACAGAGCAACGATATGCCCAGGTTGAGAAAGAGGCTCTAGCGTCTACCTGGGCATGTGAACGCTTCAGAGATTACCTATTAGGTAAATCGTTTTGTCTAGAAACTGATCACAAACCTCTGGTTTCATTGCTTGGAGGTCAAGCACTGGATCTTCTACCGCCTAGAATCCAACGCTTCAGGATGAGACTGATGCAGTTCTCATACACAGTGCAGTACGCTCCAGGGAAATCACTGTGGGTGGCAGATGCTCTGTCACGTTCTCCACTTAAAACCAGGTTAACACTGGAGGAAACAAAGTTAATGGAGGACACGGATATCTACGTGAACAGCATTGTGGAAAACATGCAGGTGAAGCCATCTTTCCTCCAGACACTACGGGACCAGCTGAAAGCAGACAGTGTGTGTGTGCGGGTTATGGAATTGTGCAGTCAGGGGTGGCCGCTGTATGCGAACCAGGAACCCTTACTGAAGAGCTACTGGCCAGATCGTTCTACACTAACAGTGAAAGATGGGTTGCTGTTAAAAGATTCACGCCTTGTTATCCCATCCGCCATGCGTAATGAGGTGTTGTTAAAATTGCATGAGGGACATCAAGGCATTGTGAAGTGCAAAGCCAGAGCCTGTCAGACTGTCTGGTGGCCTGGGCTCAGCCAACAGATAAATGACATGGTTTTGGGATGCAGGACGATGCATCTCAGAGAGAAGGAATCATCCTGAGCCCCTCATCCCAACTGAATGTCCTGACAGACCATGGCAAAGAGTGGGCACGGATTTATTTGAACTAAAAGGAAATACTTACCTTCTTGCTGTGGATTACTTATCCAGGTTTTTTGAGATCGCATTGTTGAAACACAGCAAATCCAACGAGGTCATCACCCACCTAAAGTCCTTCTTCGCTCGCCATGGCATCCCAGAGGTCCTCGTGTCTGATAATGGACCTCAGTTTTCGGGGCAGTCTTTTGTGGACTTCGCAACTGCTTATGGCTTCGAGCATGTCACAAGCAGCCCCAGGTTCCCGCAGAGTAACGGGGAGGCAGAACGTGCGGTTCAGACTGTGAAGAACCTGCTAAAAAAAAGTGTCGATCCGTACATGGCTCTTCTGGCGTACAGGACAACGCCACTGCAGAATGGATATAGCCCTGCGGAACTTCTCATGGGACGTCGGTTGCGGACTTCTCTTCCGATTCACCCTTCGCAGTTGGACCCTGTGCTGCCTGACTGGAGAAGGCTTGTGGGGAAAGAGGAGGAGAAGAGGGTGTATAATGCGGCAAACTACAACAGACGCCATCGGGCAAGGCTGCTGGGTGATGTGTTGCCCGGTGACCAGGTCTGGGTGACAGATATGAAGACCCCAGGTACTGTAGATCAAAAACATTACTCGCCGAGGTCATTTAAGGTAGACGTGCCACAAGGGACTGTGCGGCGAAACCGTGTGCATTTGATTCCCTTACCTGAACCTGAGTGTGAATCAACTCCTGTGTGTCAGGAAAGTGTGTTAAGTAAGACTGTTGAGGCCTTGCCACCTTGCAATGGCCTTCCCCCGGAAACCCGGGTACATAGTGATGTTGTGAGGACCAGATCAGGAAGAATTATTAACAAGCCGGACCGATTGGATCTGTAGAGATCAGTCTGTAAATAGCAATGTCATTTGTGTTATAGTAATGCGAACATGGCTAAGTGAGCATTTTGTGTCGATGTACCAAGTTCGTAGTGAAGTTGAAGAAATTGAATAGTTCTGGGTTTTGTAATAAGAGAAAAGGGGCCTTATGGAAAAGGAGATGTGGTGTATTCAATGGACTGAGTTGTCTTGCCTTAGCTAATGTTCTTTGGGGGCGGGGGAGGTGCATGACGTAAGGACTGTGAGGAAGGATGTTCATGTACGTTGTCTGGTCAATAAAGTTTGGAGTTGGTAGCAACAGCACACAGTTGTCCCGCGTCTTCTTTCTAAAGTAAAAGAACACGACACACCCCATTACATTTTTCAATAGGAAGATGACACATGTTGAGTGGGGATACCACCCATGCATTCAACTTTTGGTCATTTATTGGGGTTTAAGACAAACTGAATACCTAACAGCTTTCTCTAAAGACATTATAGTACAGACACCAGGTTCCTATCGTGTGATCGAAAATTGTAAATGACGAACGCGTATTGAGCGAACCCAATTGGTCAAAATGTCGAAACGTCATGCACGTAACACGGAAATCACCCTAGGGAATATTTTCCCTTTACTTCAATGCAGTGCTATCTCAGAATAGGAATATTTAAGTAGCGGGGGAGTGGGGGGCACAGCCCCCCACATGGAGGTGTAGGGGGGCATGCCCCCCCCTGCCTACAGCATTTAGGTAAGTATAGTTTTTATTTTTATTTTTTTATTATATTTTCGAAATTTCTAACATCGCTCATATGGTGTCGACCATATGGTGTTCGATGTTTGAAACTTTCAAAAATATAATATAGACCTCAGACAGCACATTATGCCATACAGGCTTTGGTAAATGAGACTCAGCTAAATAAACTGATCGATGATGTTAGTCAAATAGTGTTTGCAAAATGGTTGGCATTATTTAGTGTCAAGCAAGTTACAATAAAGGCAGGATATAAGTATTACTATCTAATTTCATGGGATATGAAGGAAAACGACACAAATGCATTAAGCACATTTTAAATCCAGAAAAGCCCATTCTGTCTCCTGATTTTCAAGAAGACAGACCATCTGTCTTTGTTGATGGTGCTTGATTTTGGGACAATGGACAATAACGGACTGGATTTGCAGTAGTACCAGAAAACTCTTCTATGGGAAGCCAACTCTGATTCAGTTACCAGGACATATGTCTGCTCAGCGAGCTGAAATGAAAGCAGTTCTTTATGTGTTACAGCATTTTCCACCTGTCAGTATTTTTTCAGACAGTGCATACATAGTTAATGTCTACATGGGCAAGGAGAGGGTTTGTTGATAACATGGGCAAACCACTCAAGCATGCTTCTGTGTTACAGACTATTTGGAATTTGGTTCGTAGTCAGTCCCTTGTGGGTTGCTACAGTATCTTAAAGGTAAAAGCTCATCTGAAAGCTACAAATGAAAATTTTCTGTTAAATAACTATACTGATCAGATGGCAAAAAAGGCAGCAAAGGAAGGAATGCAACTGTATCCTACAGAATACCTTTCCAGCGTACCAGATGAAACCACTGCAGTACATGCCATACAGACATTTTCAGTTCAGAATTTGCAACATGATTTGCTGCAGATCCAAACTAAGTTTGGACTGCATGAAGAGTTAGAAAAATATACTCTTGTAGGAGAAAGTCCAGGGCAGTATTATGCAAAATGTTTTGAAGATGATTCTAGTCTTCCTTATATACCGTATCAACAGGCAGGACAGTTAGTGAAATTTAATCATCAGGTATTGGGACATTTGGGTACACAAAAGTTATGGCCCATTGTAAAAACAGAGTACTGGCATCCACAGTTAAAGAAAATCTGTGATTTAGTGCATGCTGAATGCTTAGTATGTTTGCAGGTTAATGCTCAATTGAAAAAAACGCAGTTACTAAGGGTAACTTCAGCGGATGGACCTTGGTAAGACATCCAAATTGACTTTGCAGGTCGATTACCCCCAGCTAAAGGTGGGTACAGGTATCTTCTAGTGGTAGTTGATGTTTTTTCAAAATGGGTAAAAGCAATTCCTACAAAAACAATGACGGCTAAGGTTACAGCAGAAGCCTTATGGAAAAACATTTTTTGTCACTGGGGATGGCCACGAGTCCAATAATGGGCCACAATTTGTCAGTAAACTGATGAAAGCTTTGTGTGATTTGCTTGGTATCCAGCAATGATTTCATGTTCCTTACCATCCCCAGTCTAATGGGATAGTTGAAAGAATGAACAGGACTCTTAAGGAACGCCTTAAGAAAGCCTGCTTGGAAAAAGGCATAAATTGGGTAAAATATTTGCCTGGAATCTTGCTGGGTGTCAGAGTAACTCCACACAGTAAAACAGGGATCTCACCTTTTGAAGTCATGACAGGTAGAAAAATGCCTGTACAATTGCCATTCGATCCTACTGTTAGTACAAACAGACCATTATTAGAAATTGCACAGCATCAACAATGGTTAAAAGATATTTCTGAATTGTGTCAAAGCCTATCAGAAATGCAAGCATTCAAATTACAGTCAAAGGATCCTGTTATGCCAAAAGAAAACCTTCCCACTGGGACACAAGTATTAATGAAGATGTTCCAGATGGATGGTCTGTGGGATAGTAATTGGCAAGGACCTTTTGAAGTAATTGCTCAGTTAGGACCTCTAGTGTACAAAGTTAAAGGAAAGAAAAATAGCAAAATAATTCTTGTTCATAGAGATCAGTTGAAAGTCATTAAGTGACTTCATGTTTCTGTTTTTTTTTTTTTTTTTTTGTAGACTCATGCCAAATGTGGTCTGAAACAGTTGAAAAAGCATCTATCAAAATAACTTTTCAGATTAATACCATTTACGTGGAAAGGTTATATTATTCCACATAATGAAGATTCTGTTTGTTATTGTACTGACTGGACTCATTGGAGCCCTTAGGGTAGGTTGTCAAACAGGAGAAATGCAAGTTTGGAAAATAAACAATGACAATAATACTCTAAATCTAAGTTGGCGTGAATGCTCAAAGATAAATTGTTTTGGTGGGCAAAGACAGCAGGACAACTTCACTTGTCCATATAACGCTACTTGTAACTTTGGGTACATAAGAATTCCCAGTAATGTTACCTTTTGGTCCGTGGTTAGGGGTCATTATTACATTCGACCAAATAGTCCTACGGTAACCCTTGAATTTGATTCCAAAGTTTCTATTAAATGTTGTCAATTTCCTATATTTTATTTGGGAAAGGGAGAAAATTCAAAGAAATATCCAACATCAACACAATGGCTAGTCTTCACTTATGTGAAGAAATGTGGTAATCATACCATACAGGGAATTAGAATTCCTCCCAATAATACGAAAGTACAACTAAATTTTACTACTGGAGTTTCTGTAATATGTACTAATACCAGTCATTAAAGGCAGTATACATTGGGCATATGTTCTATCCACATTAACAGGTAAACCTACCTCTGGTCATACAGACCATTTGGTTAAAATCCCTTCTACCTGTAAAAAGGTAGGCAGACAGTATCAAAAGGTTGTAGCACATTTTAACATCACATTCCCAGACACAGGCAGGTGCCGATATAAAAGGGCATGGTATGATACTCTGCTAGGAGGCCTAGGCACAGGCATTGGAGCTATTAATGCAGCCAACGTTAAAATTATAACTAATCGATTAAAAGTAGTGGGGGAAGATATCTCTCAGATTGTGCATTTACAAGCATCTTGGAATCTAGAAATATGGAAGACACACCTGCACAATATAAATTATCAGCAGACATTTTTAGACAATTATGTTATGCAGCTACATCAGTCGAAATTTGATGATAACATGACAATTTTTGTAAACTGGACAAAATGCACTCTGCAATCTTTTTATGTGGAAATTCAGAAAAATAAGAGTACAAACTGAACTTATGTTACAAAATGAAAATGTTTGGCGACAATCGTTTAACAAATGGATACCTGATACCGATGGATTAGGTTATTTACTGAAGTAACATACTGTACTCCACAATATTGTACAGGAAAGTTTATGCATTATAATGTTACTGATACAACTATTACATGTCAATGTACTGTGTTACCTATGATAATTCGCGTACCAGAAGGATATGAGTATTGGTTGCCACAATTTGAAGGTAATTATATAGATATGAGAGGAAAAACACATAAAATCGAGTATTGTATGTAGAGTCAAAATGGATTAATTTGTGGACAGCATTCACCTGTCTATGAGCCATGCTTACTGCAGCATTCTATTAATTTGTGTAAGTGGACTATTATGCCTTCTTCTTTTCAAATATTTATAGAAGTGGCTCCTCAGTATATTTGTCTGGTTACAGATCAAGATGTAGGTCATAATTTAAAATTATCTTTTGTAGGATGTTTATCACATGTTGATTTTCTTAAATGGAATAATAAGAGCTATGTGTTTAGTGAACCCATAGAAGTGAATATTTCCAAGAACTGGAATTATGACTTAATACAGCTTTCCAGTAACAATACTAAAATTCTCAGAGAGTATTTGGAAAAAAGAAATAAAAGTATTCTGTATTATGAGGCATTAAGCATCACTGCAAAAGATAAACTGCTTAGTTTGGCTGAAAAGACCAAAAAAGACACTGCTCACAACTGGTGGGATATCTTTACTGGTTGGTCAAAATCAGAAAAAAAATCTGTTAAATTGGTTGATACGTCCTGTATTAGTAGTGCCACACATTATAGTCATAGTAACTATCTGGAATTGCTACATAAGTTGTCATTTGAGAAAACTTATAGAGTTCAGCAAATCATGATGGTTAACTTGAATAAACTGGAGAAGGTTTCAATGTGTACCATTGAAGAAAAATTGAAAATGAACAGTCATTTTTTTAAACAAAAATACTCTTAAAGTGTACTTCGTGTTGGAACATATCAAAACATATATAGTTTCAGTACAAAATCTCTTTAACTCATTAAATCTTTTGCAAAGTATGATAATTCTTCAACCATTTCACAAAAATCCAAATCTGAAAATTGGTAACCAGCTGATAGACCTTAAGAAATTCCCACTTATAATTAATTTAACCCTACTTGATTTATATCCTTTTTTAGGTATCCCGATTCACAATATTTTAGAAGAGTTGAATCTCCCCAAATCGTATCTAATTATAATAAGACAAGTAAAAGACCTATCAATAAGTTACCTTAGTAAAGGAAATGACATAATTAAAGAAGAAGATTTAAACATGTGTCTGAACTTATGGCAAACCCTTACACAGGAATGTAAATATATAACTGCAGCATATGGTTTGATTAAAGAAATAAAATATAATAATCAAATATTAATTTCCAAATACTGGAGAGAGAAATTGTTGACAATTGAAGAAAGTAAAATACTAAAAGCAATTCACTTAACCATAAAATCTGTGTCCCTTCAGAAGCTATTATTTACCCAATTGATGATATTTAATAATGCGTATTATACGCGTCTCACTCTACACAAATTTAACTCAAAGAACTCACCAAAATGCCCATATTGTATAGATCAAACAGCCGACCTCCTACATATGTTTTGGAGTTGTAAATGTATTTTCAAACTCTGGAATTCCTTGAAACTTCAACTACAAAAAATGGGATATCAACATTCCACACTCTCCTGGGAATTTACGATTTTACATATTCCACCACCCAACTTGGAAAGAACCCAAAGAATTATACTAGTCAATATTTTTTTGTTGATGAAGTTATATATAGCTTCCAATTGGTTGAACCCTTTACAGACATCATGGCAAAATTTCAAGATAGTAGCCACCAAACATATTCTAGCACATAAATTTCTAATTAGTGATCATAAGAAAAATGTAAACAATACAAAAATATGGGAACAAATCTTTAACATTGTATTAGCTTAAAGTTCCATTCCACTATTCGCTGGGAAAAACTGAATAACTGTTGAATTTTATTGAGATAAGTCTTATATGGTTACTAGTTCTTTTTTCTTCATTATTTTTTTTTTTAGAAGTGTATAGGTATGTATAATGATTCTAAGTAACTGTTGGAAGCATTCATGTACATATTGTAAGTAGTTGGTAGTACTGTATTAGTTGTTTGGAAAAAATAAAATAAAGAATTATTATTGAAAAAAAAACAATACAAAAAAAAAAAAAAAAAAAAAGAAAATGAACAGTCATTTTCCGCTTTTTAAATAAAAAGTGGGAATTGTGAGAGTAAAGAACAGGTTAAAATGGATTTCTGTGGATTTTTCTGAAAATGTAAAATAACTGTTCTGCATTTCAGTTTGAAGAGTGCATTCAGCTTGAACTCAGTCACCTAACTTGCAAAACTATATAGCTTGGCATTCATTGTTAATAAGTATCAGAAGTAAAATATTTTATCTCTTATAAACTATGCAGCTTTGTGTAAAATTATTATCTACAAACAGATCAAGACAAACTCTTGTATGCAGCTGTGTCTCGTCAACACGATACTCAAGATAGGCCAAGGACGAAAAAAGTTATTCTTCAGGAACAGAATGTTTAAAATATGGGAAACAAACTGTCAGCAGACCAGCTTCAAAGGAAAGACTTATTATTCTGGCAAATTCTCTAAACTGCTGATGTAGGCAGAAAAGACACTATAAAGATTGGGACTTTTTCTTTTGTATCAGAGACTTTGATTATTCTGTTCTTGCAGACCTGATGCTGTAAGATGAAGTATGTTTTTTGATGAATATACCTTTCATTGTTAAGCTACATGTAAACCTCATGTGTAGTAAATGAATGTTGTAACAGCAGAACTGTCTCAGTGTCTTCATTGAGTATAGGTACAGACTATCTGGATAGTGTAGTTTAACAAAAACTGTAAGATTAGAAGTTATATTTGTTTATATTCTGTGCTTTCTGTGAAAGAGCAAGATTAAAAATATTTTTATATGTCTGACTCAACTACACAATTTTTATTTGGTTTAAATCTTGCCAAAGCTGGCAACCTTTATATTTGTAAAAAGACACTGTATCCTTCACCATCCTTGCTTCATTATTTTGTGTTGAATCATGTTAGCAAACTTTGAATGCCCACATACCTTATTACGGATTCATAGGTTCATAGGTACGTACTAGGCTAGCTGCCCTTGTGGACAATTTTAAGCATAGCCAGTTTCCCTTTTTGTGCTTTATAACCAAATGAGACCGGTTATTTCGATTGGCCTTACCCATCCAATGGTCAATAATTATATATTACCCCCAATAAGAATAACTGGGATCATACCATAGATAATACATTTGAAAAGACCCATGCATGGGATAAAGCATTAAGGAGATGCTTCTGTCCATTTGTAGTACAGGGGCAGTTCTGGGGTAAATTTTCTGTTTCCCATCCATAGATATAAACGGCACTTGAATATGGACAGGGATAAACTTTGTTTTACTTGAATGGGAAGTCTGTTCCACAGCAGAGGTATCCTCTGCAAAATATACCTGTCCCTACAAACTATTTTTTGATTTTTCAGAAGACGTTTAGATCCCTAGATCAAGTATTTGTTATGTCATTTGACTTGCTGATGTGCAGTAAATCCCTCAGTAATGGATCAGAGGATGCCTTGTGTGCCAGAAGCAGGTCACTTCTTAGCAGTCTGTAGGGTACAAAGTACAGTGGCAGAGCTTTGAGTCAGTCCATGTAGGACATGTTGTTTAGGCCTTCTTTCCATTTAGTAAGGCATCTCTGTGGGCATTCCAGTTGTTGCATGTGTCTGGACAGATACATGCCAAAGGAGGCATTATACCCAATGACTGGCCTAATGAGGGCAAACTAAAGGGAAACAATGATATCCCTAGAGCTAGACACAATCCCTTTGTTTATAAGCTGTGCTTTATAGAAGGGCTTTCTTACAACAATAGACACATGTTGGTTAAAAGTTAGGTCACTGCCCACATAAGTTCCCAAATCCCGAACAACATGGTTAACTCTTAGGGGAGTATTGTCAATGTGTAGTTCCCTGGGGTAGATGTCTTCCCAAAGGATACAATAATACATTTTTTGGCATTTAGTTTCAGACCATGGTTTTCACATCAGTTATTTATTTGAGACAAACTTTCCTGCAGGATGTCTACGTCATTTGGGGATTCAATGATTGCTCCTAGCTTAAAGTCATCTGCAAGCTTAGTTAGCCAGAGCCCTTTGTTATTTGCTATTACTTCAAAAAAGTACATGCCAAACAGGAGAGGTCCCAGCACAGAATCCTGGGGGATTCCACTAATGACTGGACTCTTTGTGGAGGTAACTTTCCCAGTTTTGATTATCTGTATCCTATCTGTCAGCCAGTTGGCAATCTAGTTAGTGACACAAGGGTTTGTTCCCAGTTTATTTAGCATTTCTACTATGCCTGAGTGGGGAATTGTGTCAAAAGCTTTGGCCAGGTTGAGGTATATGGTGTGTATCATTTTGTCTACATCCATTGCTTTGGTGACCTTTTCAAAAAAAAAATCTACCAAGTTCAGTAACAATAACCTTCTCTTGACAAATCCAAACTGAGACAGGTTCACTGTTTGAGGGTTCCCTATGTCCTCATTGATTAATTCCATGATAAGTATTTCTGTGGCTTTGTATATGAGGCTGGTCAGACTTATAGGTCTGTAATTGCCTGGGCCTGTGGAAAGTTCTCCTTTATGCAGGAAAATGACCGTAGCTGTTCTCCATTCACCTTCATTCATTATCATTAATATATTTATGAACCTTTTATTCTTTGTACATAAATGTTTTCTGATGTAACTATTTGAATACTGGCAAATAAAGTTGTCTGAAACGTATTCCACAACCAGTTAAAGCTGATGTTTCTGTTATGTTATTTAGAGTTGTGTATTTTTACATGTCACTGCACATCCTCTTAGTTAGTTTTCTTGTTACAAGAATCAATTTGTGTATGAAATCTTACAATACAGGGCTTTGTAATATTTAATATTATATAACACAACAGCTTATTTCTTTCTCATGGTATACTTTGTACATTGCTTATAGTGTCATACTAAATGAAACCCCTTTAAGTGTTTGCCAGGTTCCTTACTCTTTTTAACACACATGATCACCAGGAATTCCAGACATCACTCTGTTGGAAGTAACTTCTCACTGGATTGTTTTGTACTGTATTCACAAACCAGGTGGAGGCATTTCAGAAAAGTATCACGTGTTCATCTGGCTTTTTTTTTTTCTTTTTTTTTTTTTTCTTCTCTCTCTCTCTTTTTTTAAGTTTATTTGAAGAGCTACATAGAATTAGCTTTGGGTTTACCCAGTCAGATTTTCTTCTCTCATGTACCTTTTGCCTCAGCCACATTTACACTCACGCTGTCATGGATGAGGTCCCAGTATTATCAAAACTTCATGACTCATTAACCTCTCTGCAGACAAATATCCAGTATTTTATTCCTAAACTTTACATGAATAGTGTATGCAGAGACATTTTCTCAATCACCAGCTGTCAGGAGGCTCAGGATGTTAAATGCACTCATATAATATCATATTTCATCTTTCTTTTATCCCTTCTAATCTATGCATCTAAGGCTATATATTAAGTCTCTCCAGACTTTCAAGCTCTTCCCATGATCATTCTGCTTCCAACAACTGTAAATTCCTAAGACATGAGTGGATTACATTAGCATAAGCATTTTCAAAAGTATTATTTGTGCACAGAATCTACTAATACTAATAACACAGAAATTAAATTATTTACGGTATGTATAAATCATTCGATTCTTTACAATTGATTGCTAATTTCCATAATGTTCTTTTAGTCAGCTATGAGCTATACCTTCACCTGGGCTTGACGTGAACTGCTCCCTTGTGCTACCAACAGACTTAACTGTTCATGCAGATATATTCAGTTACATTCCCCAGGATGTTTAGTAGAAACTCCTCCAACTGCAGCTTATTTTTCTAACTTTTGTCAGCTTCCAATACAGTCTTCATTTTTGTACAATATTTTATCAGCTTATTTAAGGAGACAGATATAAACTAATTAATAGATACCAGTGTACTTACAAAGATAACACATTTACAAGTTCAATCTATGTATCATTCCTCGGCAGTAAAGCAGTCATTTGTGTATTTGTAACCTTCATGCTGAAGCCCCTTGTGAGCACCATCTATGCTTACAATCATGCTTAATGCTCATGGTATGCATTGTCTCAGTCGTCTGTACTACATGACCATCTAAAAGACCTATGTATACATTGTTTATTTTTGTTTTGAGATTTGCTGACATTTCCCAGTAGTATATGTTATAATGCATGTGTAACTGAGCACAGAAACATAATCAATAATCTAAATACATTGCGAGTAGTAATATTCTAAATACATTGCGAGTAGTAATATTCATATATACTAATACTCACTGAGCACCCAGATCTGTATACATGTAGCATGTCAGAGTTGATCATATGGATTTGACCATATCTATATCAAACTATCTCCCCATACCCTGAAGTTCACACCATTGTTCATGATATCAGCTCTGAGGAAACTCCCTCTCCTGCCACTGGTTATATTTCACTGACCCCACCTCCATAAAAAATGCACTATGTACCAAGTGCAGAAGGTCAGTACTGGATGTGGTAGCACTGCTTCTTGTAGATGTACACCACCTGATATTTGAAGCTAACCAATAACATCAAGAAATACAATACTACATTTAGGACTTTTAGAACTAAGAATATGTAATTTTTCAAATTTTTTTCAGCACGTATCCTACCCAGTGAAAGTGGGTAATAAAATGAGTGAAAGAACATGCACAAATAATAAACACATAGCAGGTTTCTGTTCCTTATCCTGTGCCTTCTGGTGGTGCTTCTCCAGGACTACACAATATACCAGTCATTCAGTAGTGGCACTAATTACCTCCCCTCCCCTGGAAAGGCTTCCTTTCAGAGGACTTCAAACTTTTCTTTCCAGTATTAGCAACAAATGGTCCATGCTTCCTACTGAATACAAGTTATTGGCACCACAACAACCATTAACAAAACTTGACAGAAACATTCAGAGTGTCCATGCACTACATTCTATAGCAACAATGATTAACAAACTAAAAAAGCAACATAATTTTTAGAAACTAAATTGTGCAAATGCTTAATTATATATTCTGAATTTTTGTGGAAGACCCACAAATACAAAGAAATACTCTAATGTCTTGACAAGGATAACAAGAGTTACTGAAACTAAATGCTTTGAAACTGATGGCAACCATAATGACAAGTGATTAATGTAGGTTTATACAAACATGGGCTTCAGGATGTACAAAAAAGTTATTAATGGCAGTGTTTTTAAACATGGGCTAAAATATTAGTTTAGGAGAGGAAACATAGCCAGATTTTACCAAAATGTTGTAGCGATCAGTAATTATATAGTATTTACATTAACACAGAAATGTTTATCTATTCTTCAATAGGGGATCTCTGCAATCTGTACATTTAAGTATGGAATTGTATGCTTCTTCTATACATTCCCAATATATCTCTCAACTGCTATGACTGAGGCATAGCCCAGGTCCTCAGACTTAGCTATGCTCCTCCTAGCTTTACTGATGTTCCTGATAAAAGTCAGTCATGTTTGTGGGTACCTACCATGTTTAATAAGTGAACTATCTGTCTAATATGCAGATGACTCTGCCCTCAACTGCTCAGCCATGACTCTGCAAGAACTGCAAAGGCAAACTCAAGAAGCATTCACAAACACTGAAAAATGGTTACAAGATACATAGCTGCTACTGAACTCCGACACAACCAAACTAATGTTGTTGACCCCTAAAAACTATTCAAATCTCCTTCACTGTCTTCATTCAACAGAGCTACAACTGACATATTTTCATATGCTAAACCACTTGGATTCATCATAGACAATAAGTTAATATCTGATCATCACATTAAATCCTCCATCAAAATAATATTAATAACTGGATCTTTCTTTACAGAACTAAACCTTTCCTAACAGACACCAGCAGAAAGGCATTAGCCTCAGCCTATTTATTACAAATTCTCATAGATGCTTCTTCTATTTAAGTTATCCTTTCATCTTTCCAACTAACCAAAAGGCCCAATGCTATAATAAAATGGTCACATTTGTTGACAACCTCCCATTTAGAAACCATCACAGTTTAGCTCCCAAACAAGTTCACAACATCATGTATCATCCCCCCCAAAAAATACTAAATCTCATTAAAAATATGTACCTAATAAAGTCCTCCTCACTATGGACAAATTTCTGCTACTGCCTACAAAATCGTCACAATACAACTGATGATGCCCTCCAACTATGTGACAAAGCTAAGGAATAGAATTCCCCTTTCACTGAGGCACATCAGCAGTAAATCTATTTAAATCATAATGGCTCCGTAAATCCCATACCAGCAGCTTTCTGGAAACCTTAGATCTCCACACATTACCATTTTTGTCATTTCATCAGTCGCTACTAAAATTTACCAGGTGTGTCCTGATTTTGTGAAATTTATGCTAAACCTATTATCTTCATATCATGGACCGTCATGAATTTACTATTATTGTTTCTATATGTAAGCTGGAAATAATTTTGCGAACACTCTAAGCTACATTTAACTTGATAATATTTTATTAGTGTGCACAATTTATTTTTTTCCCTTTAGGAGCTTTTCTCCCCAGGTCCCCACTGGAAAAGGACTTTTGCCCAGTCAGACTTTCCTGGTAAACTAATTAAAATATATATGTACTATTAAATTAAGCCTATACAAACATTCACTCTCATTATCTGTACAGGGCCTAGAATATGAGAAATATCTTTTGTGAAAAATAAGAAAATGCTCCTCTTTCTAAACCGCTGCTGTGCTGCCAGTCTTATGATTTAATGGTCAGATGTTGAGGTGTAATCCTTTATAAGGACTCAGCTCACTGAGTTAAAATGGTTGTCATTCACCTTTTGCAGGAGGCTTCATCCTGAACCTACACATAGCAACTCCATATCCACGTAAACATAAAAAAGGGAGAAACCGCCCCATAAAAAGGAGCTACTGCCAACACATCCTTTGAAACAACAGCCAAATTTAACACTGGAGAGCTGAGTGTGACGACTGCAATCCTTGTGGTGTCGGGATTCAGAGAAATGTAAGAAACCATTTAAGGGACTAAAATATGCAAACAAAAATAAATAAATAGCAATCTAGGAAGCAACTGCAACAGCTAACATAGTGTGGTTTAGGTAACAGCATATATGGCAAAAGATTGATAAGATTTTTACTTCAGTGCACACATTTCAATGAAGAACGCACAATGCCTACACAAAAGATTAAATCTAACAAATTTAACAAAAGTAATAAAAACAGCATTTTTAAGAGGGCAAACCACCCTGTATTCCCTTACCTCCTCATCTCTATATACATTGGCTCCAAAATGGCACAACAGTGGGTGAAAGGAGAAACTTCTGTTCAAAAACCTTGCTCTTCACACTGCAGAGCTTTTGATAAAACTGGCACTTGGCAAAACAGTAAATTCTCATTTCAACAAAATGTAACTCAATGAACAGCATGTCTTCCAAGTAACATGATAGCTGCAAATACAGTTCCATCTGGAAAATAAATGACTCGAATGCCTTTCTAAAACACTTTGAAGAATAGAAGACCACTCCCGGACTCAGATACCGCACAGGAGGTAGTGCAATCACCATAAAAGCAATGGTAAAAGGGGGATTTGAATGAGGTTTGAGCATTTATAGCAAATGTTACAAACTGTATGTGTTTTTAGCAGTATTTGAATGAGAGGGCAGTTCTTTTGGTTGTACAGGATAAGCTTAACAGTGATTAAATGTACTATTATCAGACACCGGTTCAGATCATGCTAGTTTTTTGCATGGAGGGAGATACAGTGCTGAATCTTGGCAAAATGGTCAGAAGCAAACTTGTTACAAACTTCAGGTTTATCAGAGCGGGCAAAATGAATTCTTGTAACACTATTACAATATTAAAGACATATAAGATGTTGTGCTGTAAGTAGGCACTGACTCTTGTGGTGTATATATCCTGACACAAACTGCTTTGCATGCTACAGGAAACCTAGATTTGCTTGGTTTGAAATATTATCATTCTGGTGTGGTTCCCAGGTTTCACCTCTTGTTTTATTTTGTTTTTTTTCCTCCACTAGATCTGCCTGATGGTTCTACTATCTTTAGCCAGTAGATTCACTGGTTACAATGAGGGAGAGAGACAGGCATTCCAGGTCTGAGAGCTGTTTATGCCTGCCAGGGATGCCTATTCAGCTTATTGAGTCCCCCCTATGGTGAAGTCAGGTGGTAAACATCAGGCTAGCTTTCAGGTCCGACAGGGCATCCTACTTTCCCCTTGAAGTTCCACTTCTTCCTTGCAGTGGCTCTCTCGACTCTTACTGAGTGTTGCCTGAGGCAAGAAGTATCTCAGTTTCCCCAGTGTTCTTGTACTGGCGGTGGAGGGGAAGGTAGGGAGGTAGGCATTTGCTCGGCAGGCCCATGCTCTGCAGGTTTAACACCAATGTTACATCTAGGTGTCATCCAAGCATCAAGCCAGAACTACCTCCCTTCTTCCTGGAAGACTGACACAGGAGTATCCACTCACCTATATTTTTCACTCCTTGTCTCTTCCACTGCCTGAGTTTCTTATCAAATTCAAGTTGTCCAGATAGTAGCCAGGGTTTTATCCCTCTGTGCATCAGTGCCAGGGTACATGTTTCAGCCTTAGTCTAGGATAAAAGAGAGTAGCATTACTGAAGTAAGCATTTCAATGGAACTTTTGTGTGAATGGCCTCCAGAACTCAAGCAATAGCCAGTCTGTGGCCTGACCATGTCCTGGCAGAGTGGAAGTGTTACTTCTTTGTTACTGAAGCTTACTGTCTGTTCTTGCCGCAGCCTTCTCACGCTGCTCTTCCTGGGGCAAGCTAGGTGTGCACCCACATACAAGACCTTCTGTCACTCCCTTCAGCCAATACGTTATACTAGGACTGTTGTGCCTGATGAACAGTACTATGCTTTCATCTGTACTGAACATCAACTGCCATCTTTCTTCCTACTGGTTTAGCCTTTCCAAATCATTCCTTAACTTCTTCCCCCAATCATCCTCTGTTGTGCTTAGCTCTACACCATCTGCAGAAAAGGCTGACTCTGTTCTCCCTCAAATTTGTCTTAAATGGACAAATTAAATAATACTGGACAGGCCATTGACCTCAGTGATGCTCTCTAGTCTCTTTCCTTATATACAACAAAGAAGTTTTCACCACAGCCCTCCTTGTCTTACCTGTAACTATGCTATAATACAAGACTAGACACAACCCTCAAATTACACGGTTTTGCAAGCAGCCTGGTATATAGTATTGAGTTAAAAGACCTTGATAAAGGCCATCTGGCCCACTGGCCCACATATACTGGTACCCCACTGGGGTCCCTATTAAAACGACGAAAGTTTGAAAAATCGAATGGCTAAATAGCCAAATATGCAGTTACTCGAAATCAGTTTTGTGGGGCCTGTCCCCCTCATACCCCCCACTAATTATATATATACCAACTCCGAGATCGCACTACAGTAAGGAAAGGAGAAATTTCCGATCTTCACTGTACTGCAATCTCAAAAAAACAATCTCGAGTGGCTGAATATTCGGCTTTTTAGCCGTTCAATTTTTTTTTACTTTTTGTTGCTCTAATAGGGATCCTCCCCCCACTGCCAATTTCTCCTGTAATTAGAACACTGGATCAGATATGACAGATAGCACCTGATGGTCATAAACCTGCACTAGTTTTTGTCCTGGACTTTTCTATCATCTAAAAAAGTAATCAAAAGTTTAATGGAATGATGTGTGTGTGTGCGTGTGTGTGTGTGTGTGTGTGTGTGTGTGTGTGTGTGTGTATATACATATATATATATATATATATATATATATATATATATATATATATATATATATATATATATATATATATATATATATATATACACATATATATATATATATATATATATATATATATATATACATATACATATATATATATATATATATATATATATATATATATATACATACATGATTTTATTACCCAGGTTTGAACGTCATAGTGCCAATGTCTGTGTGTTCAACAGAAGGTCAAGACTGACAGTTCCCAGGGAGGGGAATATTCCTTTCCCCTTTGAGTGTGCATTCTTGGAGTTACTATAATTAGCAAAGGGAGTGGTGAGTGCAGCCTCCTTCCAAAATACTTGCTGGTTTAGCCTGCTCTGAGATAATCTTCAGAGCATGCACACTGCATGTCGACTTTCCATGTTTCAGCATGTTTACATCAATATTTTGGATGTTGTGCTCATTTGATCTATTATAACAGCTCCATCCATATATATGTATATACTGTTAATAAACATTTCTCATGTCTGGTTATACAGACTAGTGTTAGTAATATTACTATTATCTTATTTTTTATCTAGAATGGTAGCCTGAGTTCTGCTGCGCTGTACAGTTTATACTAGATTTTGGACGCAATCATTATTATGCGATAACCTATGCTTTAAACGTTTTAGTAAGGCTTAATTTGATACTGGGTCTTGTGTCCACTCACAATTTGGTAGAAGTGAGATTCATCAATTAACCTTTAACTCTACGCTTCACACATGCCTTAAATGTATGTGTTTGAATTTCATTAGCAGCTTCCTGGGTGTTTAAATTATTTTGGACTATTGTGTCACAAAAACTGTATACTTTTTTGGACCACTGTACTAGACAAATTGAGTAATAGTCCACTGATTCTAATAATGTGTCTGTTTTTATAGTTATATTGTATCTGTGGATTCATTAGCCAGTTCTCTACCCAATGTCAAGCATAAGAAAGTATATCTATCACTTATTAATAATGCTCAGGGTACAGCAGCCAAACTGAATTATGACAGATGCAATACTCCTATTGTTAATGCAGCTATCCTATCTTTCTGCTCATTACATTTAAATCTATGGCTTATTAGACCTGTTTATTTTAATAATCACTGTGCTGTATTTTGATACCTTAACAACTACCTTTTCCAGTGCTTGTGTTTAAGGGCTCTAAATTTAAGAGTCCCTCTCTGCAACATACATGTTAATTCAATGTATGTATAAAATGTGAGAGCATGTGTGCATACTGGTGAACCTCATCAGAAGAACAGCACTTACCAGGAGTATAGGATGCTCAAACAACTAGTCATTGCCTGCATGCATTTAATCATGTGTTACTGTGAATGTACATTAGACAACTACACAAGAAATGGCAATGAGGCCAGTTAGTGGGTTTGACAGCCATCTTTGTTCAAAAAGCAACAGAAATATGTGGAAAATAACATTACAGAGCAGCAGACAAAACAAAAACCTTGTGCTGACCAAGATGGCAGACGAGGTGGGAGCTTCAATAAAGGGGCCAAAACCGACTGTGCACAATAAAAAAGAGTTTTGCACTTATGCTATGAAATGACTGATGTAGTGTAATTTCAGACTACAAACAACTGAGTTTAATGAGCATACAGTGAATGCAATGTTTGAAGGCAATATTTGCCTCCTTAAATCTAATGAACATCATCTTCTCAGTATATATAAACACAATAAATTCTCTGGCCAAACTCTCTACTCATACTCTTTCACTACAAAATAGAATTCTGTCCCTCTGCAGATTAGATCTACCTATAATCTCTCCAAGTTCATACTACTACTGAAAGACTAGCTAAAAAAATCCTGGCTTTGCTCTTTCCACTACCCGAGGCTGAACTAGTCCCTCCCTCTTTCCATCAACAGGGAAGAAACAAAGACCGGCTTTGACACTGTTCAGAGAGAGGGAATTAGTAAAATGTATTTCTTAGGCAAAGATCAAATATATATATTGCCTAGACTATATTTATCTAGTCATCTCTGTATCAAAGAGTATACTCACTGTATTTAATGTCATCTCTATGAAATGGCACTTGTGAGCACTTTATATATTGACAATGTTCTTTTTCAGCTTGTTATAGCTGTCCAAATATTTGCACGATGTATGTATAGGTTCACACTGTATGAGTTTCTTGGAGGCCATTTTTTGCTTGGGCTAAAGGGAAGTCTCTCTGTTGATCAGTGGCAGTGAAAAACATTGAGCAGCCTGCCTGCCCCTGTGGGAGTGGTTACTGACTTGAAACTGTAGTTTTATTGGCCATTTTGGGTCAATTCCAAACTCCTTCATCTTCCTCTCTTAAAACCCTCTTTTGCGTGGTTTTGCGCATTTTTGTGCATAGCGCAACAGCGGGCAGCGCCGCATAATTGGGTTTAAACTATTCCTGGCTCCACAAAGTCTGCTCTTCACTTTTTCCCTTAGAACTGCTCTATCTCTCAATTTAAACACCATATTCTCATTCTAAGGCCCTTCACTTGTCCAATTAAGTAATCCTACAAGTTAGCACTATTAAACCATAAGCACTACTTACTCTTATACTCTCTACGATTACCCTGTCCTCTATTGGTCCATCTTAAATTCAGTTTCCCTATATTACTCTAGCATGTCCAAAGGTCAGTTAATGGTTTCCTCTCCAGTCCAGCTGGTGAATCTGGGAATTTTGAGGCAATGTTACAACTGTCTCATGTACACGGACAACCCTCTCCTCCTCTAAACAGGTTCAAATATATGTGAGAGATGCAACTATCTAGCCAAACTGGAGGCTGAGCTCTCTCATCTCAAAACTGGTGTAACCAGTCAGGAGGAGAAGGTAACCTCACACAACACAATTCCAGTATCACATAGTCCCATCATATCAGCAAACCAAACACATAAATACACAATAAATACACAAAAACATACTCGGAGGCTCTAAATAAAAATCTACCTAAGCAACAGAAACCTCCAAAGCAGACATCCAAGCAAACGCTACCTCAAAACAAAACACACACAACACATAGCCTACTAAGTCAGTGTGCCAAGCAGCCACAGCCCTTAAGGCTGAATAACACACCTGATACTCTTGTAATAGGTGACTCTATTGTCAGACACACTGACGTCCTGCTCACCAGGCTGAATAAAGAGAAGGTCACGGTGAGCTGCCTGTCGGGTGCTAGGATCCGCCACATAACGCAAGCACTCAGGTCACTCCAAAGCAAATACAAATATGACTCAGTCATTGTACATGCTGGTGTGAATGACCTGAGACGTACCTCCCTGGACTACATGAAAAGAGACATAGAGGAGCTCTCTGATCATGTAGCCCAGGCTGGTATGACCCTGACCTTAAGCAGCATCTTACCCTCACCTAGAATGATGCCACAGTACAAAGACAAAATGATCGATTTTAACAATTGGCTAAAATTTTGGTGTCATTCAGAGGGGATCCAGTGTCTGTCAGCCTGGGATGACATGCTCAACAAGCCATGTTGCTTCACTAGGGACGGCTTGCACCTGTCACCACTGGGCTTTCGGATATTGGCAAAGGCTCTTGCCACCCCCATAGTGCCTTTTTTAGGCAAGGTTCAAAAGTCAAACCCACCCCCATAGACAGCACAAGGAACAAGAAACTAAGGGTAATGCTGCTTAATGCCAGAAGTCTTAACCTCAAGATGCACGCACTCTAAGCTCTTCTCAGTATGGAGAACATCGATATCTGTGCAGTGACAGAAACCCGGTTCAAGGCTCCAGAGAGCACCCCAGCACTACCAGGCTATACCTCATATCATGCTTTTCGGCCCCAAAACCCGGACCGAACCACAAAAGGAGGGGGAGTTTCCATATTTATCAAGGATATCCACACCTCCAGGTTAGTGGCATTGCACGAAATATCAGAGACCATCCATGTGCAACTAACAGTGGGCAAGATTGCTTTTCAGTTTATAGCATCCTACAGACCACCCTCTCAAAGTCAGGAATCCCACTCGGCTTTCCTGAAAACATTGGAGAACATGAAGATCTCTCCGAACACCATTATATTGGGTGACTTCAACTACCCAAACATTGACTGGGAGCACTACTCAAGCCCCAGCACCTTAGCCCAAAGGTTCCTGGAAATTATAAACTCAAATGCTATGGAACAACTAGTCACCACTCCCACAAGAGGGGACAACATACTAGACCTGATCATTACCAACATGGGGACTCTATGCTCCACACCAGAAGTATATCCCTCATTGGTAAGATCAGACCATAAATTAATTTCACGGATGTCCACATCCCGACCCCACCCCCAGCCCAGAAAACCACAGTGAAAAACTTCTCAAAAGCGAACTTCTCACTTCTCAAAACCGAAGTGGAATCCTTCAAGGCCCCAGGGCCAGTGGAAACTACGGCCCAAACTGCAGAATCCTATATAAACGCATTCTACGGACATCTCCAGGAATGCATGGATCATGCTATCCCAAACAAAACCAAGACCCAATCAACCAAAGGCAGGCGTCCAGTCTGGTGGACCCCTGCCATAAATAAACTGTACAACAGAAGGAGGAACTACTACATGATAGAGCAAAATCCCTAATAGGGAAGGCATCTCTGATCAGTACCAGCAAAACATTACGATCCCTCATAAAATCCTCCAAGGCCAGCTTCGAGAGAAAAATTGCACAGGACACCAAAGACAATCATAAGGCTTTTTTCAGTTATGTTAGGAACCTGGGATGCAACTCCCAGACTTGTTCTGAGTTGATACTAAACGACAAAAAATACACTGAACCCACAGACATCGCCAATATCCTGGCAGACAGGTTCAGTGCAAACTTCTTCACCCCCTCCCCCCCAAAAGAGCAAATATCTATCCCAGCAGAGGGCTGCCTCCCAAACATCTCTGATGCTCAGGTGAAGGCTGCCCTCTCCAAAGCAAAATACACTGCTTCCATGGGACCAGATGGCGTCCCAGGTTGCATCCTACATGAACTCCAAGAGGAACTAATCCCTCAAATAAAACAGCTATACAATCTCAGCCTCACTACAGGATATGTGCCCACAGAATGGCGTACAGCAACAGTGGTCTCACTCCACAAAGGTGGAGCCTCTACGGACCCTGGAAACTATCGCCCCATAAGCCTGACTAGCTTAGTCTGCAAGGCTATGGAGAGGAACATCATGGAGCTCATAAACAAAGACATTGGGGACCTACAGACACTAGATCCTACCCAGTTTGGCTTTGTCAAGGGCAGATCTTGCCTTTTGAACCTGGTTGACTTCTTCAAAACAGTCACCAAAGCCATAGATGAAGGGTAGGTGGTCCACACAGCCTATCTGGACCTTGCAAAGGCATTTGATACAATACCCCACTTGGGCATCATAGATAAGCTATCCAGCTTAAATATAAACCCCTATGTCACAAGATGGGTCACAAACTGGCTCAAAGACAGAACCCACAGAGTGAGAGTTGCTGGAGCCATGTCAGACTCGAAACCGGTCACAAGTGGCATCCCACAGGGTTCTGTCCTAGGACCACTCTTGTTCGGTATATACTTTTCCGAGGTACAGGCAAACGTGGGAGGACTATGGCTCACCAAGTTCACAGACGACTGCAAACTGGGCACCATAATCAACTCTCCAGCTGACACAAACATCCTTCAAAAAGGTCTCACAGAGACAGATAACTGGTGCCAGCACCATGGTTTAAAGCTAAATGCCAAAAAATGTATAGTCATACCCTTTGGCAAAAACAATGTGCCCACAAATTACCACATAGGTGGAAACCCATTAAGTACCGAGAAAGTTATTAGGGACCTGGGGACCCTAGTTGATAGCAATCTCTCCTTTGAAAACCACATTGCCAAAGTGGTTAGAAAGACCTTCTACATAGCCCACCTCATCACAAAGGGTTTCACATCTAGATCAAGAGAGGTAATCGTGCCCCTTTATTCATCCCTCATCAGGCCCATCATAGAATACAATGCCCCTTTTGGGATGTACCTTACCCGACACCTGCAGCAATTAGAAAGACCCCAAAAGTATCTCACCAAGAGGATCAAGGGTCTCAAACAGATGCCATATGCTGCTCGGTTAAAAACTCCAGCTCTACTCAGTTGCATACTGCCTACTTCGAGGCGATCTATGCCTGACATACAAAGCTATGTCAAATCCAGAATTAATGGACATGCTCCACCTCAGTAAATCTAAATCCCTTAGAGCCACACGCCGAGGGACTTGAACCTCAGCACAGAAATAAATAGAACTTGCTGGAGGGACAGGTTCATAACCCAGAGGCTCCCTTCGCTCTGGAATAGAATTCCAGTTCATGTGAGGCAGAGCACCTCACTGAATCTCTTCAAGAAGAATCTCGATAGGTGGATGGGGGATCGTAGGTTTGTCCCAGGGATTACTCCCGTGTCACTATTAGACAGAGGCACAGTAAACTAAACCTTAAAAAGGGCACAGTATACTCAAATCAAGGGGTGGCGTAAGCCATACAGAATCGGGCTAGGCTTATAATTGCCCCAGGGCAGATAGCCTAGTATGAACCTATGAACCTATGAGCTGAAGCTGAATTTTTACTTGGTTAATATGTCATTCTTCTGTATTAGACTTTGTAACTTTATTCAACTGTTACCATATTATGTTCATGTGGAGCTTTTCTCCCTGGGCCTCTGTGAAAATGGGATATTATTCTACTCAAACTTTTCCTGTAAACAAATGTCAAATAAAATTAAAAAAAAATGAAGGTATCAATGGTCAGATATTACAAAAACTAATACATAGTGAATTTGTATATATCAGAAAGCATTACTTGCCTATCAAAATGATGGATCTATACACAGAGAAAAAAAGTTAATAACTGTTAGACAAAAGGAACAGAAAAACTCATTTATACATGTCAGCACTCAGGTAATGTGGTGTAAGATTCTTATAGGCTGGCAAGCTAGACAGCAACTGCCTAGAAAGTACAGTTGTGTAAGAAGATTCTGCATTTGTTGCATTGATTTTGCAGTGTGAAGGCCCACATGCCTCTCAACTGTACAGATTTTCACAGAACGTCCAGATTTCGACCTCATATTTTTGGTCTGTTTTTCATAAAATTGTGTTTTTCTGGCAAATTAGTGGCAAATCATTAAAGATTGAAGTTAAAAAATAATAACAGATATTTGAGTTTCAGACTTCATACCCTTCAGAAAATTCATACTAATGCAAAACATATCCACTTTTTAAGTTTTTAAGAACAATATTTAAAAACTATCCCTATTTTTGGGCCTTTGTTCCACTTTTATTTATGGCTTTGTCCAGATTTCTTGCTCTAAGAGCTTGAGGTATGCCCACCATAACCTTGTTCAAGGACTGAAGTACAGAAATCAAATATTTGGTCATTTGAGTCTGATAGTTAAATACCCTAAACGGTAGGGTAGTAGAGGTATACATCTCATATCCCCACTTATCAACAGCCCTACTGTCTTTGTCTGTCGGTACAGCAGTAACACTGGGCAAGAGTTTTAAGGGCTTACCTGAAGCAAGAGACACTGCAGAAGGGTCTGCCACAGGATTCTTGTACAAGTATTTTATGTCATCAGGCACCTTATAAAACCTGTCTGGTCTTTTTGGAGATGGTGGTTGACAGTTAGGTGCTGAACTTGCACTAAGCCCCCATAATATCTCCTCCCATCTTCCTGTTCTCCTAGTCACCTGTACTTAACAGCATCACTGTACTTAGAACTCTTGCTAACAAATATGTCATGCAACAGTTTACACTGATTGTATAAAATTGTAACTTATGATAATTGTGATGTTTTAAAACTTGTACTTCCTTTTTTTTGATAAAAATTTTATTAAGATCAAAACTAAAACATACAACTGTTATAAAATAATTGAAAAGATTTTTGATACAATAGATAAAAATAGAAAATATTGATACAAAAACAAGAATAAACGTAACTATTTACAAAAGTGTTCACTACCTATGGATGAAGATTGCTATCTAAATTAAAAAAAAATAATAAAAATGAAACTAGATTCATTTTACTGGTTTACCAGTAGATCATTTATAATTTTCCAATAATTTTAAGTTGTTGTGTTCCCTGATGATCTAGCTCTAACTGTCATCATTTCAAATTTAGAGGCTTCCATGAGAAGATCTTTAAAGTTTTGAAAAGAAGGGATTTGAGACGATTTCCAATTTTTAGTGATTTCTTTCCTGGCAATGGATAGAACAGACCACAGAATTGAATATTTTTTTGAATTTACACAATCTGGGACTGGAGTGTTAAACAAAATAAGTGATTTATTGATTGAAAAATTATCTGTAAAGATAGCTTGTAGGAATTTATTGATGTCATCCCAAAATTTCTTTAAAAGTTGACAATCATAAAATATGTGTGCCCAGTCTGCATTAATAACTTTCTTACATCTCCAGCATAAAACGTTTTCTTTGGATATCTTGTTGACTTTAAAAGGAGTAAGAAATGATCTGTTCAAAAATCTCCAAGTAAAAATTCTCCATTTATATGAGGATGTAGTTTTACAAGCTGATTGGAGTATACATAATTTATCATTATCTGAAGGATAAGAATTATTAATGGCAATAAAAGATTTCCAATAATTTTCTGAATGAATATCTAAGTCTGATTTTATTGATTTGTATATGTGAGAGAGACTAATTTTATTAGAGTCATTCTGTTGAATGAGGACCATTAAATATTGTATTAGCCTGGGAAGTATTGTTTTAGTTGTAGAAGGAATAAGATCGAGCTTATCTTTGATATATTTCCTAGCTTCTTGTAAATCAAGCCATGAGGATGAATCAAAATTATTCTCTTCAATAAGAATGTTAAGTGATTTTAACTCATTATTATTCATCATTTGATACCAAACTAGTTTTGTTTAAATAAACACATTTTAAGATGATCTGTAGAGAAGATGATATTATGAATATAGGCTATAGGGAATATAGGGAAAATAAGAAGTAGGCTATAGGGAAAATAAGAAATATCCAGTGTTCATATGATTTGTGTCTAAGAATAAAGTTTTTAAAAGATTTCAAAATTAAAATTATGTAGTTAGATCTATATAATTGAATGCAATGATATGAAAAAAATTCTTTCAATCTCCAAATAAAAGAATTATTTATTAAGTTTAACATATTAATTTCTAAAACTTGTACTTTCCACTCCAGTGTTATTGGTTGTAATTTAATTTACAAACCTACTGTTACTCTAAATTGGTATCTTTTGTATTGTGGAGCTTTTCTCCCCGGGCCTCCACTGAAAATGGGTTCTGATGGCCAAGTGAACTATCCTGGTAAACAAAAGCAAATAAATAAATAAATAAGAGATACACTGGAAGGCATCCTGGAAAACCTCAAGCACAGTAGGGACTAGGTAGGGGACAGGAATGCCCATTTTCAACAGGCTGTAGCACTTCTTCTGTACATCAGAAATATAAGTAGATTGCCATTCAAAATGTTTCATCCTGTTCTGGATAGTTTCTCTAAAGGGAGCTTCCTCAATATTGGAATTCAGAGACAGGGAATTCTCTTCATACAAAGTGATTTGAGCAGGGGAGTGTAACTGGAAGAAGTGGTCTAAAGAGTGGTCTTAAGATGCCGTAATGAGTTTTTCAGGTGTAGCCTGGTTGTTGATACCCAAAGGAGGGAAGTTTCAGAGCCATAATAACTTTACTCAAGCCCTGGGAGAAATCTATCCATTCCTTTTCCCTAGTTGTCGAGGGAAAGGTTATGTGTCTAGTCATTTTTTTCTTTTTTGGAATGATGTTTGCCTGTATGAGATACGGAGGTTCAGAACTATGAAGGCCCTTGGAAATGATGAGTCATGGTTCATCGGACATATCTGCAGTCTGCAACACCTCAGGAGCCATACCAGCCTCTAATGGAGTCTGAATAGTAGGCACCTGAGAGGTAACCTAATGTACAGTGGGTTCTGCAACCTCAGTGTGTACATCAGAGTCAGAAACATTAGTGTGCATCTGTTCTGTGCCTCTTACATTTCTTCAGTAAAAGAGGGACATCTGGGGATGCAGATTCTGTCAACTTGGACTGGGCCAGGCATTTATAATGTTGAGTTTCCGAAAGGTGTTGTGAGAGGAAGGCCTCAATCTAAGGGTATTTGGAATGAATGCTTGACAAATGTAGCAGGACTTGTGATTGCGGTCTAGACCTAGACAGAAAAGGCATTTAGTGTGCAAGTCCTTCTACAAAATCTGCCTACTGCGCTCGTACTTACCCCTCCTAGCTGACGTCTAAAAACTTTGAAATAAAATATAGCGTAAGCAAAAAAGGCAAAGGAAGTATCGCCAATGGGACATTTATGTGAGAAAATGATCAAGTAAAGCAATGATACTAACAACCAAATGGCAATCAATCCAACAGATAAGCAACCTGCATTTGGGCTGGTGGCAAGATAATCTGAGGTACATACTTATACATATATCTATATATCCCTACACTTAGAAGATGAGATCATGCATCAGACATATGACCTCAGGAAGGTAAAGATTTGGTACCTCTGCTGCATGTCTGTGGTGACAACCCATATGTCAGTAATACTACGACAGTAGTTTCCATCAGTACATCTGTCTAAGAGTCACAGTAAATTTAAAAGTGAGACTGAGACAAATCTTTTAAAATGAACATGGAAAACAGCTGTTTGCCTTACCTGTTCAACTTAAATACATTTCTCACATTTAAGCTGCTTAATCACACCACTGGCTACCACAAATTCAGTATCACATTTAAAGTGTATTGTAAAAATTGCTGTATGTAGTCTCCCTTTGAAGCACTGTTGGCTTGAATGATACAAGGTAGCCCACATGACTCATACTGCAGGTGTGGAGTAAAACACAGAATGACTACCACTTTGTGAATGAAATTAAGACATTTTTGTAACTATTAAGTTGACAAGTTAATGACAGTATACAGTGGCTACTCCATTAAAAAGAGGCAAGTTCATGACAGAATGTTGAAATGGCCTACATTTTTTAAACAAAAATAGTTTAAAAGAAAAATAAAACAAATTTCAGGTATTACATAATACAAATTTGAGTGGGCACATTTATTTTTAACTCTTTTTTTAGCCCTTAATCTCCCCATGATCGCTGAGTATCCAACCCAATTGCCCATTCATTACCCCAACTTCCAAGCATCTGAAGTGGAGGATACCAAGTACTGCAAGTGGCAAGTATCACAGGTCATCATCCTGAAGGGAGTCAGGAGATTTTTATCTTCTCTTCTTAAATCCTACCCTTGTTTACCAACAGGCACAGTATAATGCCAACTATATTCGGCCTGTACTTGAGTGCATGCTCCCATATATACCCATTTTCTGAAGGTACTGAATATATTAAATTTAAGATTGAACCTGATGAATATTTGAAGGCTTATGAATTAAAACAGATTGCTATAAAGCAAAAGATGCTATCATGAGGTCTGAGTGACTTTGAGCATGGTGATGTATTACCCTGGTAGGTCACTCTCCAGAAAAAGAAGCAATTCAGAATACGACATCAGACTGCTCATTTTTGAACAAATGTATAATAATAAATTCACTGTTTTAACACAGCTCTAGAGAGTAAGGTGAGCAGCCACTGCTATGCTGTATTTGTCTGTGCAATCCAAGGAATCTGTTGCATTCTGCTAACCATAAGTATATTTTTTAAATTGTATTTTTGCTATATTGCTGATTTTTTAAAACTGTTCTTGCTGATTTCTTGCACTTTTTGTCTGCTGTAGCACAGACTAGATTCAGACCTGCTGAATCTGGTTCTGTCTGTTAAACTGAGCACTAAACCAGGCTATCTTTTGTTGGAGAGGGCCCCCCTATACCTTTGTGGCAAAAGAGTGCAGTTAGGTCTCATCTGATTAAAAGTTGCTGGCACAGGGCTCAGTTTTGAACTTTTTATTGGTTAAATTGTTTAATTCAGTTTGCTCACTGTTTTAACAGAGCTCTAGGGAGTTAGGCGATCAGCCACTGTTCTGCTGTATTCATCTGTGCAATCCAAGGAAATGGTTACATTCTGCTAACCATAAATACAATTGTATACTGTATTTTTCACTTTTAAACCATATTTTTGCTATACTGCTGATTTTTTAAAACTGTTCTGGCTGATTTGTTGCACTTTTTGTCTGCTGTAGCATAGACTAAATTCAGACCTGCTGAATCTGGTTCTGTTTGTTAAACTGAGCACTAAACCAGGCTATCTTTTGTTGGAGACGGCCCTCTGCACCCTTTATGGCAGGAGAGTACAGTTAGGACTCAAATGATTGAAGGTTGCTGGCATGGGATTCAATTTTGAGCTTTTTTATTGGTTAAATTGTTTAATTCAGTTTGCTTACTGTTGCTGCATAAGTCCCATGTTTGAGTGGGTTTGCTCTTGTTTTAACACAGCTTCACAAAGTTAGGCGACCAGCCACTGCTCTGCTGCTTTTATCTGTTTACAAGTAGCACACCTCCATGCACCATCACAGACTATCACACAGTGGGGGTAACCGCTGGCGGTTATAGATGCAACAACTTTAGTAGATACATTTTCCCTTAGCAAGTGCCCATGATTAGTCCAATAAGTCCTTAAATTGTGTTTAGCTGCTTAGGGAGCACCTCAGCTGCGCTTTTGCCCCTTAAACAGTCCCAAAACCACCAAATCTACAATAGTCTCATACCATTTAGAGACCTTCCATTAGTATAGACTCTTTATAGAGCACCCCATTAGTATAAACCCCATTTGGAGCACCCAGTAATATCACACCCCTCCATCTTCTCTCCCCACTATGAAAACAAGATTTAACCTAGCATTATGGATGGTCAGTGTCCCTCCATTTCTCCTACCAACCTGATTGACATGGGAATCTTGAGACAGTGTAGCAACTGCCTCATGTACACTGACAACCCTCTACTCCTAAATCACCCAAATGTACTTTGTGAGAGAGGTATCTACATTAAGAATCTGGAATCCTTGCTCTCTCATGCACAGAACAGTAATACTGAACAGGTTGTCAGCTCACATACTACACCTTCTACACAAACCATGTACTCAACACATAAACCATCACACACAGAGGTACTCAACAGAAACCTACCTAAACACCAGAGACCTTCCAAACACATACATGCTACACCTAATACAGCACCTACAGCACTCAATACACAAAAACACAAGCAGCAGTGTCTTACCAAATAAGCCACTAAGGCAAAGCACATCTAAACCAAATTTTTAGTCATAGGTGACTCTATTGTGAGACACACAGATGTCCCACTCACCAGGCTGGACAAGGAGAAGGTTATGGTCAGCTGTCTATTAGGTGCCAGGATCCATCAGACCACACATGCACTCAAGTTTAAGTCTCTCAACAAGTACCATTGTGACTCCACTAGACTATATGAAGGGAGACATGATTGAGCTCTATGAATATGTATCCAGGCAGGTATGTCCCTAGCCTTGAGCAGCATTCTACCCTCGCCTAGGATGATATCACAATATAAACAAAAAATAATTGACTTCAACAACTGGCTTAGATGTTCTTCGTGTTTCACTGTTGCAATTATTACATTTGGGTTATCTGCCTGTAGGTAGCCCTCAGCAGGCCTGAATACCAGAGTCTTGGATTCCTGCATCAGATGCTGTCTCTTCTTCCATGACGTCAGGTCGTCAGGGGTATAAAACATGCAGCCAATGCCATTACATCAGTCTTTCTTGCTGCACAGTGCCCAAAACAGAAGCAGTTTGAAAGTGCCGGTCAGCCGACTCCTGAAATTTTCATTTTCGAGTTTCAGAACCGAAGTCTTCGAAAAACCTAAGTACCCCATTGGGGATCCTTTTTCTTGCTCTTAACAGATGTCAGTAAAAGTTAACAATTGTCTTACCTGTGGAAAGCAAATACCTCATAAAGATTTTCATTCATACTACAGTCCTTGCTTAGGCCCAGACCACGACATCCCTTGCTGTTGGTTCTATGCCTTATTCAACCCCCAAACTATTCGTCGTCAGTCTATTTTTGTAGCAAATTATTTTGGTACTTGGTATAACTATCCAGAAATGGCTTCAGTAAGTCATCCGACTACTGATATTCTGAAAAAACGTAAGGATAAAGACAGAGACAGACCGCATAGATACAAAACTGCCAACGACACTTCTGTTAAGCTAGTCGCCAGTTCGCCGGTACTCAGTGAGGCGCTTTCGCAGACCCTGATACCCACTACTTCAGATTTGCAGGCCTCTACTGAGACCCATATGAGTCCGGTATGCCACAAGATGCTTCTTCAACTATGGAACCTGCGGATGTCTCTACTTTGGATGGGTCCAGAGCCGCTGTGCAGGCACCAGCTTCTGAGGGTGAATTCAGGCCTACAGATTTGCATTTTAAACCAATGCCATCTTCTTCATCCAGGCCTAAAACTCGACCCACACCTAGAAAACCGATGTCCAAACCGCATGGTCAGGATTTAATGCATTCTGCTGAACAAGTTGGTAAACATACTTTGCAATGTGGCTTTGACTCTTTAGAAGCATCTTGCAGGGATGCTGTCACTGGGTATGTACTTAGAAGGCATGATTGGCTTAAGAAGCAAAACTTGCCAGATTATGTTAAAGCTAAATTACTGGATGCTCCCTTAAACCAAGACCGCCTGTTTGGCAACAAAGCAGAAAAAGTCCTCAGAAAGATGGAGGAAAAAGCTAAATCTATGCAAACTGTTAAAGATTTCTTGCAAGTACAGCCTCCCAGATTTAGTAGGCATTGGCCTTCAAAGAATTGGTCCTTTCCAGTCTCTTCCAGGCCTTCTCAGTCCAAACCCAGGAACAGCAGACCACCTAGGTTACAGTCTCAGGCACAGGCCTAAGCTGTGGGGGGCTCCCACTCCCAAAGCAGGAAGTAGTAAGACACCCCCTACAGAAAAATGTCACAATGACTTAACCTTAACCCTTCCAAGCCCTGCTCAACTGCCTGCTCCCTTAGGAGGAAAGCTCGCCCTGCATGCAAAAAACTTGGAACTCATTACCCAGGACAAATGGGTTTTAAACATAGTTTTACAAGGATACATATTCCACTTCCACACCCTACCAACCCCAAACGGTTAGCCGGACCTACAACCAAATCAGTGGGCAGAGGCTCAACAGCAGGTCCTCTCTCTTCTAAGTATCAGGGCTATTCAACCTGTCCCAGCAGAAGAAAGGGGACAAGGTTTTTATTCAAGACTTTTCCTGGTACCGAGAAAAGACAGCTCCTGGTGTCCTATCCTGGACCTCTCTATTCTAAACACCTTTTTGGTAATTCCAAAATTCAAAATGCTAACACTTCAACAGCTGCTCCCTATGCTAGGCAAAGATGCCTGGTTGGCAACCTTAGACTTAAAGGAAACTTACCTGCACATTCCAATAAGGGAATCTTGCAGGAAATACCTACGCTTCAGGACATGCTCCATGCACTATCAGTTCTCTGCACTTCCTTTTGGCTTATCTACTGCACCCAGGGTATTCACAAAGTGTCTAGCTCCAGCCATTGAATTTTGCAGGCAGAGAAATAATCAAATATACCCATACCTGGACGATTTTCTGATTCATGCAGAAAGCCAGGACTTGCTATTAAAACATCTGGCATTCGTAAAGAAACTTCTAACCTCACTGGGGTACACCATAAATGAAAAGAAATCTCACCTAGTACCCTGCCAATACATTGTATTCCTGGGAGCAAGCGTGAACACAACTTCCCAGATGGCTTACCTCACGCCAGAGAAACAAGTTTTTTTGACAGCCTAATTCAAACTACTGGCCACAAAGACCCAGCTATCTACAAGGAAAATTTTGCAAGCCCTGGGGTTCATGGCCTCTTGCATTCTACTAATTCCATATGCAAGACTGCATATGAGGAAACTACAATGGCATCTAAAAAGCCTATGGTGTCAACATTCTCAGGACCTGGAATCAATGATTCTTATCATTCCTTGTATAAAGACAGAGTTCCTTTGGTGGGCAGAGGCCTGCTACCACAACTAGGGGCTCCCTTTCAATCTACCCCCTGCTTCCCAAACCCTAACAAGAAACGCATCAGATTATGCATGGGGGCTCACTTGGCAGGGCAGTGCATTCAGGGCAAATGGAACCTGAGTCAGATGCACCTGCATATCAACCAAAAAGAAATGTCAGCTGTACAGAATTCCCTGACAGCCTTCAAAGACCACATCCTTCCAGGACAATTATTGGTAAAGACAGACAACACCACAGTTATGTGGTACATAAACAAGCAGGGGAGAACCCACTTGTACCCTCTCTGCAGACTAGCCATGGCTCTCTGGAACACAGCCTTGAGCTACCAAGTGCACCTACAAGCTCAATTCCTGCCAGGCAAGCTAAATTTACTGGCAGACAATCTAAGCAGCAATCTCATGGACCCGCACGAATGGAAACTGGAACCAAAAATACTCAACCTCTTGAGGAACAGATGAGGGACTCCAGAGACAGACCTGTTTGCCTCCCCTCAGAACTACAAATTGGACAAATTCTGCACAAGGACTCCCCACAGTCAAGCTTGGAAAGTGGATGCCCTGTCCTTTACCTGGCAAAGTCTCTCAGTTTATGCCTTTCCCCCTCTGCCTCTCTTCTTGAAGGTTCTGCTAAAGATCAAACAGGACAAACCAAGGACAATACTGATTGCACCAGACTGGCCTCGCCAACACTGGTACCCCCTCTTGTGCAATACAATACTGCTGGATCCATGGCACCTACCTCAGACACCTTCCCTGCTGTCCCAGCAGGCAGGCCAGATTCTGCACCCTCAGCTTCAAAGAACCTTGCAGCCTGGCTAATTCCTTGAGCTCTCCAATAGCATCCCTCAGTAAGCAGGTGCTAGATGTCATTCTGGAAGCAAGGAGACCTAGTACTAGAAAATCCTATGCTGAAAAGTGGAAAATATACTGTTCCTGGAGCCAGACTCAGGGGATGGACACTATGGTGCCCAGCTTACCTCATATTCTTCAGTACTTAACAGAAGTGCTCCACAGGAACCTATCCTTCTCGTCAATTAAAATTCATGCCTCTGCCATTTCAGCATATTATAATACTGAACCACCCCTCTTCTCTCACCCCCTGTTAAAGCAATTCCTCAGAGGGGCTAAAAATTTAAGACCCCCCCAGACGAGCCCCTACTCCAGCCCGGGACCTTAACTTTGTATTGGAAAAGCTCACTCTCCCTCCATTTGAACCAGCTGCAACTGCAGAGTTGAAATTCCTTTCTTGGAAAACAGCCTTCCTTCTAGCCATCACTTCAGCAAGAAGAGTGTCTGAATTACAGGCCCTCATGGCAGTGGAGCCCTTCATTATCTTCCATACAGATGGAGTTTCCCTCAGGACCAAGCCTTCCTTTATACCCAAGGTGGTGTCTAGTGTGGCCCTAAATCAGTCCATTCATTTGCCTACCTTTTTTCCCAAATCCACTAAACAAAGGAGAACGAATACTGCACTCTTTGGATGTGCACAGACAACTTGGATTTTATTTGGACAGGACTAAGCCTCTCAGAAAATCTGAACAACTGCTAGTTGGCTTTGCTGCAGGGGCAAAGGGGAAGGCCATTTCAAAGCAAACAATTTCTAAATGGATAGCCCATTGCATTAATTTCTGCTGTAAGCACCATGGAAAACCTACCCTACAGGGGATAAGATCACATTCCACCAGGGCTGCATCTACCTCTACAGCCGTTTTCAGAGGAGTCCCTACCAGGGATATCCTGGAAGCTGCTACCTGGAGCTCTTCACCAAGCATTACCACATGCCTATTTTGTCTAAATCCAGAGCTGGTTTTGCCACTGCAGTTTTGCAGGGCTTAATAGCTGGCCCTAATGCTCTCTAACTTCCTCCTCCCATCCTTAGCTTTGGGAATCAACCCAAATGTAATGACTGCAACAGTGAAACATGAAGAACATAGTACAGTTGTGTACACTTACCATAAATGTAGATGTTCAAGTGTATTCACTGTTGAAGTCCTGGTTACCCTCCCTCCAGCCCCCTGACTTCTCTTGGTTCTACCTTTCCTTCTTGTTTTAAGCTTTCTGGTGTATTTGCTTTTTGATGGAGGTGTAACATAACATATAATTGCTTCCCTTTGTGGAGTACCTGACATCTGGGGCAAGAAAAACTGATGTAATGGTGTCGGCTGCATGTTTTATTCCCCTGACGACCTGACGTCGTGGAAGAAGAGACAGCATTCGATGCAGGAATCCAAGAATATGGTATTCAGGCTGGCTGAGGGCTACCTGCAGGCAGATAACCCAAATGTAATGACTGCAACAGTGAATACACTTGAACATCTACATTTATGGTAAGTGTACACAACTGTACTTTTCTGGTATCATTCTAAGGGGATCCAGTTCCTGTCAGCCTAGGATGACATGGTTGATAAACCACGCTGCTTTGCCAGAGATGATCTCCATCTGTCACCTCTAATATTTCAGTTACTGTCTAGGGCACTTTTCTCCTGTAGATCAGAGTGTATGTACTGTATCTTTAAGAAGCATATCAAGGACTGAATGTGCACATATAAATACTGGGAACGTGCTATTCCCAGTGCCATTTTGAGAGTGCAGCTAGGGAGTGAGCATGTATGATTGCAGTAGTTATTTATGTATAAGTTACTTAAGTTAAAGTCAGTAAACTCCTATCATGATGTGCTTGTATATAATAAAGCCACTTGAACAGAACCCATGAAGACTCTTCTATTGAATCCAAAGTAGGACATCAACATGGTATCAGAACCGGGATTCCAGAGAATGATATTCTAAGCCATGAGGTGCAGAGATGACAGTGAAGGTAAACTAAGAGAAACAAGCACAAAAAAGAGCCAGAAAAGAATCAAAGGTAATGAGAATTCACACAAACTGCTTACTTTATAAAAAAGATAAAATGGAGCATTACAAGGGCACAGACCGCATTATTAAACAAGCAGGAGGCACAAAAGGTTTATTAATTAAGCAAAATGTTTAAGATCAAGATGTTTGATGAAATGATTATCAGAAAAGCAAAACAGGTATGTTTAAAGCAAAATGAGTGTATCTGAAGTGAAACAAGCATGTTTAGATTAAAATGAACACAAGAAAAGTACAATGGGCATGAAAAGAGATTAAACAAGCAAAACAAATATAATAACGGCAAAAAAGGTCACATTAAGCATAAATAAAGCAAGGTGTCTGCATGTGTTTTGGAAAAGTGCTGTGTTTTGGCATAATTACGACTTCATATTGTATCAAGGGCATAACTAGATTTATTCGAAGTATCTCAAAGTGTGTAAAATGTTTACAGTATGTGCTTATTATTGTGCATGCATTCTGAAGAGTTATTTGTGTGCAAAGTGCAACTATTTCATGAAGTACGGTCAAAGTATAGCCATTTTGAAAAGCTTCTTGTGCTGGGTGTGTCTATTCGCAAAGTGCTACCATTACAGAGTGTTTCTTGCACTGTAAAGAATTACCTAGCAAGGTACCTCCATTTTGGGGAAATTTCAATGTGCTGTGTACTGTTTATTCACAAAGTGCAATTACTTCAAAGTGTTTCTGACGCTGAGCTTCTCTTGCCCAGTTCATTCACATCATGCAGTTATTTGAAATGTTTCATATACTGATAAAAGGTGATTTCTTGCAGTACAGTAATATTAAGAGTATTACAGTGCCCAAGGGACTTATTTTGCAAAGTTCAGTTATACAGACGCTTGTTGTGCTATTGGGCAAAGTTACAAATACTGGCATAAATTTCAGGCATATGTGCATGTGTATGTATTCGTGCTTATCTGCAAAACCCTTCACTGGTATGTGTTAATATGGCAGACAGATTTTGAAAACTCTTACCACTTGTATTTGATCAAAATAATGCAAAGAACTGGAGAATATTTGAGCTAGATTATGATATTTTTATACACGTAGCTTATTCAGACAAAATTGCATGCACCTGGGCATTCATTTTGCTAAACCTAACTGGGTCAGAGGCCATTGAAAGAGAGCGTGCATTTGTGTATGCACCAGCAGTATATGAGGAAGATGGTGAAAATCATCATATTGTTGTACAGACTGAATCAAGGGAAGACCCCAAGTGTTTGAAGCGCAAATTTAGAGAAATGTGTAACCCCCAGACAAATATTACATTAGAGAGGTATTTGCTTTACACAAGCAATCAGAAACCAGGGGAAACTTTTGCAGCTTGTATTACTGACCTGAAAAACAAAGTCAAAATGTGTTGGTTTGGTGACTTAGATGAGTTAATAAAGGACAGGCTCATGTGTGGTATTAATAGTGTTGCTGTGAGAAAGATTTTGCTTTGTGACAGTGATTTAACAGTAAATAAAGCTACAGAGATTTGTCAAAAACATGAAGTTACAGAAAAACACACAAGTATGTTTGCAAGTGACAAGAGGATGGTTTTGGCAGGCTCCAGAGCAAATGTGGATAGCATGCAATACGTGGCAAACAGAAGTAGTCCTAAGCACATGGCAGCCACAACCTCTTCTGGTTCACCAGGGAAACCACGTAGTTTTCCAGCAAGTTCTAAGACCAGTTCAGTTAAAGGAGCATGCTCAGTGCAGTACAAATGTGAATCAACAAAACCCAAGCCCAGCTTTATTGTTAACTGTTGCAATTGTGGTGCCAATTATGAGTCTAAAAGAGAGAAATGCTTAGCATTTGGTCAGGAATGTCACAAGTTTAAAAAATGGAACCATTTCCAAAAGTTTTGCAAATCAAGTAAAACCCACACAGTTGTAAAGAAGGGACACTCAAAAAGCAGATTTATCCAGTAGGATTGCAGCAGTATACTTTCTATGTAGATGGAGTATCAGTAATTAGTGAAAGAGTTGATGCAGTGAACTTGTTGACAAAGAGCGAACTGTTTTGTACAGTCCGGATCAATAGTAAATCCACAGAGCTTAAAATAGACACTGGTTCAAAGGGTAATGTTACATCAGCAGACACATTTGCCAAGGTGAGAAGTAATGAGCAACTCAATGTGGCTGGTAATGCGAAACTTGTTGCTTATGGAGGTGAAGAAATTAAAACCGAAGGCTCAGTGATGCTTACATGCTGTTTGGCTAAGAACTGTTACAGCTTGTTATTCTATGTAGTTTGAACCAGTTCAGTCTTTATTGGGTCTCAAAGACAGTTTGAGAATGAATCTGCTTTCTTTTACCAAAGAAGCTCATCATATAAGTGCATATCCTAGTTCCAATTTTTCTGAAGCCATTTTCTCAGAGTATACCGATGTTTTCGATGGCAAGTTGGGCAAACTGCTAGCTGTGTATTCCACGAAGTTAGACCCAGAGTTCGCACCAGTAGTCAGACCATCAAGAAGAGTTCTGACAGATATGCAGGATAAGGTTAAAGCTCAGTTGGATAAAATGGTACAGCAAGGTATAATTTGTCCAGTTACAGAAACAACTGAATGGGCATTGTCCATGGTAGCAGCTCACAAAAAAGGCTCAGATAAAATCAGAATATGCATTGACCCAAGAGATTTGAACAAAGCACCTAAGAGACCAAGAGACCACATCATCCAATGTATACAGTCAAAGAGGTTGCAACTCTAATACCAAATGCCACTGTTTTTTTCTGTTTTGGATGCAAAAAGTTCATTTTGGCAAGTGATGCTTGATCGCAAATCCTCATTACTAACCGCTTTCAGTTACCCATTTGGCAGATACAGATTCCTAAAGATGCCATTTGGAATAAATTCTGCAAGTGAAGTCTTCCAGCGAGCAATGGAGCAAATTTCTTTGGATTATCATTGTGCCCTAATAGGATTTATTGGTTGGAGGCAATGGTGAAGCAGAGCATGACAGAAACTTAAAGAGAGTTCTAGACAGAGCATGTGAAGTAAACTTGAAGTTCAATCCTCTAAAGTGCAAATTCAGACAACCAAAAGTTACATATGTAGGTCATTTATTTACCAGTACTGGCTTGAGACCAGATCGACCAAGCAAGCAGCTATTCTTGAGATGTCAGCACCAGACACCATTCAAGTTCTACAGCATTCCCTAGGCATGGTCAACTATTTAGTAAAGTTTATACCAGACTTCAGTGAGTTGACAGCACCTTTAAGAGAGTTGATATGCAAAAATGTTACATTTTCATGATTATAAGAGCACCAGAAGGCATTTGAAGACCTTAAACAGAAAATTACCACCCCATCTACATTAAGATTCCATTATGTAAATAAGCTAGTCACTCTTTCCTGTGATGCTTCAAAATTTAGTCTTGGCACAGTTATTCTTCAAGAGGGCAAACCAGTAGCTTATGCATCTAGAACGTTTACCCAAACTGAAATACAATACGCTCAAATTGAGAAAGAACTTTTGGCAATAGTATTTGCATGTTCAAAGTTTCATGATTATATCTATGGTCGAGCTATTCAGATTGAAACTGATCACCAACATCTAATTACTAATCTAAAGAAGCCTATGCATTTAACTCCAGCAAGATTACAAAGAATGATTCTCAAACTGCAAAAGTACAACTTCAAAATGGTCTATACAAAAGGCAAACTACTTTATCTAGCTGATACCTTATCCAGATCACCCAGAAATACAACGGAACAGCTTGACACAGAGAAGTTTGACTTTGACGTGATGGCATTGTGTAATTTTTCTACCACTACACTTGATGAGCTGAGAGATCATACAAAGACTGATCCAGTTTTGCAAAAGCTCACCCACTACATTAATGCTGGATGGCCATCAAAGCACCTGAAATGCAAACCTATTTTCCTTACAGAGATGAAATGTTGATGGAAGATGGCATTATTTTCAGAGGTCCTAAAATTGTTGTTCCTGCTTCCTTACAACATGAATATATCAAGATTTTGCATTGGGGGTCTCCCAGGTTCCACATCTACTAAGTGAAGAGCGAGAGAGCTAGTATTTTGGCCTTCATTATTGAAAGACATTGCTACAGTATTTTCTTCTTATTCGGTATGCATTAGTCCTAAGCCAGATTTGCAAAGAGAACCACTTCAGCTAAGTCAAGTTCCTGAACTACCTTGGTCGACAGTAGCCACTGATATCTTTGACTGGGACAATCAACACTACTTAGTATTGGTAGGATATTATTCAAATTGGTTTGAGATTGACTCTCCAAATCTAGAACTGTAAATGTCATTTTAGTCAGCAGAGGCAGGCAAACCCATTAAAAAAAGTTTAATAAAATTAATAGAACCAAAACAAATTTAAAAATAGTTAAGCGCTTTTGGCCGTCCACTGGACTTCATCGGAACAAGCAACAAGTGGTGAGTCAGTGTTTAAATATCCCTCCATCAAGGAAAACAGGTTCAGTTTTCATTACCTAATTAACAAATTAGTCAAATTTGAGTTTTTTTACAAGTGAACCTTGTATCCTCTGTGCCACAAGTAAAGAACTTTACTCGGTACACTTATTTCCAGCACAATTATAGCAAAATAAAAAATAAAAAAATGGTAAGGAAAATAGTGTTAAAAGAAAATGTACATATGAATAAAAAAATGTGTGTAAATATAAATAAACATAGAAACCATATATCATCTGTAAGTAACCAAGACTCCTAAAATACTAGTTATAACCTTCATAGAAATGCAAAATATCCTAACAGTATACATTTTAATGAACATTAATGCACAAAATAATAATGAACATAAAAATATATTTGCAAAAATATTCTTAAACCAGTGTATTGAACCTACTTCACAGTTTGGCTGCTCTTAATTTAAGTAACGGTTGTATGGAAATTGATTCATTGAAACTAGGCTTGACGGTGGCATCCAGCCTAAGTTGCCAGAGGAGCTCCTTATATTCAAGTCCGTTTTCCCAGGCAATCCCTTTGGCATCCATAGGAACAATTTCCAGGATGCCAAACATAAAACTTTTTGAATCCCATACAGGACTTGGAGTGCTTGTATAAAGCATTATTTAAATTGCCCCTCCTCATGTTATACAGACGTTCACAGATCATCTTGGCCAGTTTGCTTTCGGTTTTGCCTACATAGAAACGTTTGTATTGGCTGCACATAGCAAGATAAACCAACCCTTTGGAATTACAATACCCCATCTTCAAGGTTATACTAGGTTGACAGTAGTTCTTTATCGTAACTACCTCCTTCTCCAGCATGTAATGGCAGTAATTACACATGCCACATTTAATGGTACCAAGTCTAACTGTGGGTTTTCACGTTTCCAAAACTTCTTTAACATTACTGTGAACCTTATAAACAAATGTCGGTTTGTCACCAAGATGGTGATACAGATCTTCATCTAATTTAAGAATGTTGGGTAATAATATCCTTAATCGTGGTAAACAACCCATCATGCTTGATAGCCATCCCAAGGAGAAAATTGTCATGTGTGGACTGTATACCAGTTCCTATGTCTAGTAATAAATGGGGTCTCCCTAAAACACATTGGAACTTGGTGTCCCTCTTACTCATAACCTCCATTTTAAGTGTACTGAGTAGGTCATACAAGTAGCCTCAATCAAGAAACATCTCAAACATGGTCTCAGACTCATGCTTGAAGGATTCTTCATTGGATGTCAGTATATAGGGTGGTTACTCAAAAAGTGGAGGTAAGAATTTGAAAAAGTTTCTTTCCTACAGATACTGGAGGATAGTATACTTGATTCAACCTCAAATTGGACATCTAAAAAGTGTGTTTTGTTCTGTTTATTATCGTATGTAAATCTCAGGAAGTCAGTAGTAACAGATAAGTACCTCAAAAAAGGTTCTATATCGCAAATTCCCCCTCTCCAAATAAAAAACATATGGTCCAGATATCTAGAGTAAAAAGGCAATGATTTTTCAAAATTGGATCATAGCAAGAACCTACTCTCCCAAGTGAGCATCACCAAATTGGCAAAAATTGGGGGGGGTGCAAGCTGCCCCCATTGCTACACCACTCACCTGTTTGTAATATTCCCCTCGAAAAAATATAGTTGTTACTTAGCACTAGGTCCATTAGATCTGTAAGGAAATGTATCTCTGAAACATTAAAAAGGCAGTCCTGCATGAGGGCCTCTTCAAAAAACTCTAGTCCAATATTGTGAGGGATGCAAGAAACAAGGTCAATGACATCGATGGTCAAAAAATGTGTTTATGTTAAGATTGGGGAAAGATGGGCGAAGGCTGCCAGCCTAGTCAAATAGAATTTGATACATAATTCCATCATTTGTATATATAAATGTAAAATACAGGCTTGTGTTCTTAAATGAAAGAAAACACTGTAAAATGTGAACTTCAAGATTGTTGCAACATTGCCATCTGCTGTAAGGAAAACCAAGCCAAGCATTTCAAATGTTCTTTGAAGTTACAATTATCTAAAGGGTGGTGACAAAGCGACTGGCTGAACACATTCTTTCTATTGTCTTAACTTAAGGAATAAGTGTTAGAGTGTACATGTGAAATGTCTTTTATTGTTGTAGTTTCCTGAGCAGGTGTTAGCTTGCTAAATAATGCAGTTTGTTTGCCTGGGAACTCCAGACTAAGTGTCAAAATGATGTAATGTGAATACTGGGAAAACCTAAGTGTCAAAATAATGTAATTTGGGAGGGTCTTAGCAGAGCTGTTTGTTAGTGTTTTTAAAAACTATTGTTCAGTGAGAGACTGAAAGTATTTTGTCTTGGACCCTCAACCCCAGCACTGCTTATGCTCTTTATGTATGTAAGTAGGACTGTAGCACTTTTTTTTCTCTTAATCTAACTTTCTAATCTTTAGCTAATCTTAAGTGTTTTTCTTTTACATCAGACCTGTCCTACTGTATTATTTTAAGTTTCTGTGTGATCTCTGAACATTAAATATCTCTGTGGTACAGTAGTATTGTCTTGTGTTTTAACTATTTAATATTAAATATTTTAAAAACCTTTACCTGTGGCTGGTTTGCGTAGAGACAAGTTAGGCTCTAGAGTACATTGCATATTTACAGAGTTTATTGTAATAAGCCATTCTAATAAGCCTAAGACTGAATAGTCACATTACCAATTGGATAATAATATTGCACAGTAATAATTGGATACCCTTTTAAGGGCCTTTGGGTAGCTGATAATATTAGCTGGTGGTGACATAAATTACTACTGTACAGTCTGGGTAAAGGGGCACAGTTGGGGAATCTGTGTCAGCCATTCCCAGGATTATCTGTGAAGTTGTATAAATACTTATCTCAAAGTGTGTATGGTGTGTCAGCTACCTTGGCAGGGACATGAAGCACTGGTGGGACAGAGAGGGTACTAGAGGTTAGCCTGCCAGGTAGGCTGAGATCTGGACCCTATAGCTGTGCCAGTGGGGAGTCTTATTGGGGAACTGGAGAGCAAGGGAGCAACCAGCCCCAGACTGACTATGATCTCTGTGTGCACTTAAGGGAAATTGTACTTTACTGTGTGTATTTGTTATCCTTTCCTCTTCTATGAGATGACCTCCCTGGTGTTAGTGGTGAGGATTGAGTATCCTTGATTGCTGGGCCAGGGCACGGTCGTCACAGTTTATTCAAAACTGTTTTTAGTTTCCTGTCTAAATAGATGGCCAGGGCATAGGTTTTAGAGCCCTGGGCTGCTACTATTAAGTGGTACAGTGGATCCTCCACACTTTTGTAAGTCTTAGAAATACTGAACAGAGAGGGGATAAAGGGATCTTTGTTATACAAAAAATCGTATGTATCAATTGTAATGGTATCTTGTAGTAAAGCATCCTCCAGGAACAGATCAATATTTCTGTATGCAACATTGATCTCATTCATGGACGCTACCTGGTACTGAGTTTCATCTTGTAGCAGGGTGAAAATTTCCCCTACATAATCAATATGTGTAGTAATCATGACCCCCCCCCCACATTTGTCCAGTTTTATTATTTTTATAGATCTGCTCCTAGTAAGGGTGTCCAGAATGTTCTTCCAAGGTCAAGTTATGATAGATCCTACCCCTGTTCTTCTGTAGGGAGTAAATTTCTCTTTCACAAACCTTCTGAAATATTTGCAACACATTATGTGTAGGTGGTTTGGCAAAACTTTTTTCTTACACACAACTTTCTCATGGGGGTTCCTATAATCCTTGTATAAAAAGGACAAATTCAGTTTCCTTACAAAATGTTTAAATTCCAAAATGGTATCTGCTATGTCTTCCCCATGGTACAGCACACATTTGAAACCTTTCTCAAACAATTTAAAATATGTCAAATCAATTTCTAAATCAGAGTAGTTGAAAATATGAAATCCATTGTGGATTAGTTCTACCCTTATTTTCAACTATAATAACATCAATATCATTGTTTCCTGTCTGTTTGGAATATATATGTCTGTTTGGGTAACTTGTTCCCTGACAGTTCAACCTGCCTCTCTGGGCTGGTACACGTCCCCTTAGTTTCTGGTTTCTGATTCTTTCTGAGATCCTCACTGGCTGGGAAGGACTTCGGTGTCATGTTCCCAAAGGGGCAGTCTCAGTTTCATTTTAAATAGGGTCACCCAAGTCATCGTGAGGGATACTGTGGGCAGGGGTAGAGTTCTTGTCATTGTAATCATAGTCCCTACCCCACCCAAAGTGAAGATTTTATTAAACTTGTGTTGATACTCAAAGAATAATAAATCATTCTTGATAACCTGTTCTAAGTTAGTAGTTCTTCTCATCAAATCTACAATGCGTTCACTATTAAACTTAATAATACATTCTGACAGTTCCATACCATGTCAGTTAAACATGTCTACAAGTGTAAATAACTCTTTTTAACTTTGGGTAACTCCAAAAGGAAATGTAAAGAGTCTCAAGCCTCTTGGAACTTCTTGACAACAAAGACATTCATTAAAGTACACATTCTCAATTTGCAGTGTCCTCAACTTCTTGAGTTTATTTTCAAAATCTCCAAGTTGAGATTTGAGAGTAACCTGTTTATCATCTAGTTGAATTGTTCGTCCGGAAAAATCAAATTCAACTAGATGATAAACTCAAGTGGTTGTGGGCTTGCATCAGCATTAGAGGGGACAGTCGGGAAGATGGTGTTCGTATGTCCTATATTATTAAAGTCTATGTTGTTCCCACTCTGCATAAACCTGTTCAGAACATCGACAGGTGGAGTTGTCTGTGTTCTAGGAATATTGTGATTGTCTGTAGTGGTGTGCCCTTGTTGGGAAAGCAGTGACTGAAACAATGTGGAAACGTCTTTCACATTCTGGATCAGTAACTCCAAAAGCTGGGTAAGTTGTCCCATACTATCCCATTGCGTATTGCTCTCTAAGGTATCATCTATGTTAAAACAAATAGTGCCTCTAACAACCTAATGAGCTAATGACTATACTATTCCTTAAAAGAATCTGCTCGGAAAAGGACTTCCCAAGGTATTGATAGCAGACAAAACCCGAAGGGAATCTGACCAACATGATTTGTGAGGTCTAAAATCCAGTTTCTGTCACTCTGGGAAAGTACAGTATCCAAAAAAATGACAGCAGAGTAAAAAGCAGTCTACACCCAAAAGAGGATCCAACCAACATGACCTGTGAGGTCTAAAAAATAGTATCCGTCATAGTAAACAACTATAAAGTCCAATAAAACAGGAACCATGAAAAAGTGCCATTTGTGGGTTGCCATTACTGCAAGCCTGTTCTTCACGATCAAAAGGATATAATCCTGAACCAAGTTCTGTGTAAAGGGAAACAGGAAGTGTAGGCAACCTGTTAGTCAGTTCAGGCCAGTACAAAATAAAACTGCAGATGTCTTCTTTATATTATTTAAAGCGGCCAACAGTGTTTGAAAATAAAAGTCACAAATATAATGTACCAATAAGTTTCACCACATACAAGGAATTTGTCTAGTTGGATCGTTTGCTAAGTTGAACTGTCAATCCTAAAGGTTTAACTTCCTACTGCAAATGTTGCTCACCACCAAAAAAACTGTTGGAACCTTGTAATCGGAAACCGACCAACTCTGAAAGTGAGGTCAAAAAACTTCCTTTCCATCTTATTGAAGCAGTTCACAAATAGCCCGAACTGAGTAGAAGTCTTACACATATGAGAAATCTCTTTACTAGTTCATATTTGTTAGGAGTCTGTTGATTGCAGACACAATTCACCAAGGGAGCTTGCTACCACAGACAGTGCACCAGAAAAACAAGTAACCAAACGGTGTCATCATAGATGACACAATCCATAAACCAAGAACTGTAAATGTCATTGTAGTCAGCAGAGGCAGGCAAACCCATCAAAAAAAGTTTAATAAAACTAATAGACACAAAACAAATTTAAAAATAGTTAAGCACTTTCGTCCATCCACTGGACTTCACCAGAACAAGCAACAAATGGTGAGTCAAGGTTTAAATATCCATCCATCAAGGAAAACAAGTTCAATTTTCATAACCTAATTAATTAATTAGTCGAATTTAAGGTTTTTTACAGCTGAACCTTGTATCCTCTGTGCCACAAGTAAAGAACTTTACTCGGTACACTTATTTCCAGCACAATTATAATAAAATAAAAAATAAAAAAATGGTAAGTAAAATAGTGTTACAAGAAAATGTACATACAAATAAAAAATGTATGTAAATATAAATAAACATAGAAACCATATATCATCTGTAACCAAGACTCCTAAAATACTCGTTATAACCTTCATAGAAATACAAAATATCCTAACATTATACATTTTAATAAACATTAATGCACAAAATAATAATGGACATAAAAAATATAGATGCAAAAAATATTCTTAAACCAATAAATTAAACTTATTTCACAGTTTTGCTGTTCTTAAGTACCAGTTGTATGGAAACTGATTCATTGAGGCCAGGCTTGACGGTGGCATCCAGCCTAAGTTGCTAGAGGAGCTCCTTATATTCAAGTCTGTTTTCCTAGGCAACTCCTCTGGCATCCATAGGAACAATTTTCAGGATGCCCAACAAAATTTTTTTGAATCCCATACAGAACTTGGAGTGCTTGTATAAAGCATTATTTAAATTGCCCCTCCTCATGTCACACAGATATTCATAAATCCTCTTGGCCAGTTTCCTTTCGGTTTTGCCTACATAGAAACTTTCACATTGATTGCAGATAGCAAGATAAACCAACCCTTTGGAGTTACAATCCCCCCGCTTCAAGGTTATAGTAGGTTGACAGTAGTTCTTTAAGGTTACTATCTCCTTCTCCAACATGTAAAGGTAGTAATTAACATGGATGCAAAACGTTCATTTTGGCAAGTGATGCTTGATCGCAAATCCTCATTACTAACCACTTTCAGTACCCTGTTTGGCAGATACATATTCCTAAGGATGCCATTTGGAATAAATTCTGCAAATGAAGTCTTCCAGTGTGCAATGGAGCAAATGTTTTTGTGTTATCATTGTGCCATAATAGTAGATGATTATGGATGGAGGCAATGGTGAAATAGAGCATGACAGAAACTTAAAGAGAGTTCTAGACAGACCACAGGAAGTAAACTTGAAGCTCAGTACTCTGAAATGCAAATTCAGACAACCAGAAGTTACATATGTAGGTTATTTATTTACCAGTACTGGCTTGAGACCAGACCTGACCAAGCCAGTAGCTATTCTTGAGATGTCAGCACCAGACACCCTTCAAGCTCTACAGCGTTTCCTAGGCATGGTCAACTATTTAGGCAAGTTTATACCAGACTTCAGTGAGATGACAGCACCTTTAAGAGAGCTGATGTGTAAAAATGTTACATAGTCATGGTTAGAACAGCACCAGAAGGCATTTGAAGACCTTAAGCAGAAAATTGCCACCCCACCTACATTAAGATTCTATGATGTAAATAAGCCACTCACTCTTTCCTGTGATGCTTCAAAATTTGGTCTTGGCACAGTTATTATTCAAGAGGACAGACCAGTAGCTTATGCATCTAGAACACTTACCCAAACTGAAATACAATATGCTCTAATTCAGAAAGAACTTTTGGCAATAGTATTTGCATGTTCAAAGTTTCATGATTATATCTATGGTTGAGCTATTCAGATTGAAACAGATCACCAACCTCTAATTGCTAATCTAAAGAAGCCTGTGCATTTAGCCCCAGCAAGATTACAAAGAATCATGCTCATATTGCAAAAGTACAACTTCAAAATGGTCTATACAAAAGGCAAACTACTTTATCTGGCAGATACCTTATCCAGATTGCCCAGAAATTCGATGGAACAGCTTGACACCGTGAATTTTGACTTCGATGTGATGGCAGTGTGTAGTTTTTCTATCACTAGGCTTGATGAGCTGAGCGATCATACAAAGACTGATCCAATTTTGCAAAAGCTCAATCATTAAATTAATGCTGGATGGCCGTCAAAGCAATCTAATGTACCACTTGAAGTGCAAACCTATTTTCCTATCAGAGATGAAATGTTGATGGAAGATGGCATTCTTTTCAAAGGTCCTAAAACTATTGTTCCTGCTTCCTTACAACATGAATATATCAAGATTTTGCATTGTGGTCACTCAGGTTCCGCATCTACTAAGAGAATAGTGAGAGAGCTAGTATTTTGGCCTTCATTCCTGAAAGACATTAATACAGTACTTTCATCTTGTTCAGTATGCAATACTATTCAACCGCATTTGCAAAAAGAACCACTTCAGCTAAGACAAGTTCCTGAATTACCTTGGTTAATAGTAGTCACTGATATCTTCAAGTGGGACAGTCAACACTGCTTAGTATTGGTAGACTCTTATTCAAATTGGTTTGAAATTGACTTACTACCAAATCTAACATCCACTACTGTTATTACTAAGTTGAAACATCATTTCTCAGTCCATGGTGGTCTACACAAAGTTATTTCTGACAATGATACTCGATTTACTAGTCAGTTGTTTCAGAAATTTGCGAGAGAATGGGACTTTGTACACGTTACTAGCAGTCCTGAATATCCACAGTCAAATGGACTCGATGAATATGCAGTGCAGAGTGCAAAGCAATAACTTGAAAGGTCAAAGCGTGATGATACTGATGTCTCTTTGAATTTACTTAATCTCAGAAACATACCTGTGATGACATACTTGGCTCACCTGCTCAAAAACTTCTATCCAGGCAAACCAGAAAGACGTTACCGATTAGTTCCAATTTAGTGAGGCCTAAAGCTAAGAACAACAGAACCATCAAAGCTCAATTATTCAAGAAGCGTTCTATCCACAAGTCCAGTTACGATAAATCGATCAGATTTCTTCGTCCGTTGAGGGAAGGAGAAACAGTAAGGATACAAACAGTGAAAGGTTTCGACCAGATTGGTCAAGTTACAGGTATATGTACCAAGCTGGGATCCTACCTTGTAGAATCTGAGGGTGTGGAGTACAGGAAAATCACAGACATCTTCGTCCTGTACCAGAATCATCATTGCAGCATTGCTCCTGTAGTACAGACTCTAGATCTCAGAGCAAATCAGACGTTGTTCCCATCCCAGAGTTTGTCTCAACCTCTACTTCCATTCCTGAGGATGTTCCAAATACTCCCAAGGTTGAACATTCTGCACAGACAGCTCCAGCTGCTAAACTTATTTCCCAGTTTTATGTCACACAATATGGCTGAATTTCCAGGCACAGTGTGAAATACACAGCAACATGGACATAACTGTATATATGTACCTAGTCTTGTATAACCACATGACAAAGAACTACTTGTATTATCTGCATGCCAAATAGATTCATAACGTTGCATGATCTATTTCTCAGAGAGGGAGGATGTAGATCAGAGTGTATGTGCTGTATCTTTAAGAAGCATGTCAAGGGCTGAACAAGCACATATAAATACCGGACATGTGCTACTCCCAGAGCCATTTTGAGAGTGCAGCCAGAGACTGAGCATACATGATTGCAGTAGTTAGTTTGCTCAATGTTACTTAAGTTAAAGTCAGTAAACTTCTATAGTGATGTGTTTGTATTTGAACAGAACCCACAAAGACTCTTCTACTGTATCCAAAGTAGGAGAGCAACACCTCCCATAGTGCCTTTTTAGGCAAGGTCTCAAGAACAGCATTTCTGATATGATAATATCCCTCACAAATAAATTAAAGGTTATGCTGCTAAATGCTAGAAGTTTAAATTAGAAACTACACTCTTCTGGAAGCACTCCTCTCCCTCGAGGATGCTGACTTCTGAGCAGTCACAATAACTTGGTTCAGGGTTGCAGAGAGTACCCTGGCCGTGCAAGGCTACAATGCCTTCCACACTTTCAGACAGCAAAAATGAACTGTTGAGAAGCAAAGGAACGGGAGCATCTATCTTCATCAAAGATGAATACACCGCTAGACTAGTTAGACAGGAAAACTCCATGGAGTTAATCCAAGTTCAACTAACTGTGGGTAAGACCCCACCCCCCATTCAAGTCATCATTAGTTATAGGCTCCCTTCAATAAACCAAGATACCCACTCTGTTTATTTGGACCTACACGAATCAATCAAATTACAACCAAACACTCTAGTCATGGGCAATATTAACTATCCCTCCATTGAGTGGGAAACTTATGAGTATCAACATGCTCGCACAAAGGTTCCTGGACTTTGTTAACACTAATGCCCTGGAAGAAATAGCATGGAATTCCACGAGGGCCTCAAATATTTTTGACTTGGTCCTCCAACATTGGTGACCATTGTACCACCACAAGTATAGCACCCTCACTGGTTAAATCTGATCACAAATCAGTCACATTTGAAGTACTTCTAACACCTGAACTCCTCTTAGGTGAAATCAGGCTAAACAATTTCACCAAAGAAAATTATACCCTCCTAAGGGATGGCATAAATAATTTTCAAGCTTCTGTTTCCACAGATGGCATTGACAACTATACTAAGGTATACATAAATGTCCTGTACAAACACTTTACAGATGTATTGACACAGCCGTATCTGATAGGATCAGAACAAGATCCTCAAGAAATAAAGCCTCCCTGGTGGACATCTAGCATTAATAAGTTATACAACAAGAGGAAGAAGTTGCTGTCTAAGAATAAAAAAGAGAGGTCCCAACACTGAAAGAACACCCTCCTCTGCTTGAACAAAATAAGACCACTTATAAAATCCTCTAAGGCAACATCAAAAAAATTTGCAACAATTGCTAAGGATTCTTCCGCTATATCTGTAACCTAAAAGGTAGGACACAGACGTGTGCTGAACAAGCTGTGGATGGCATCACACACACACTGATCCTGTAAAAATTGCTAACCTATTAGCTGACAGGTTTGGTGAAAATTTCCCAGCCCCCCCCATCCCCTCCAAACATTCCACAAAGCATTCCCATTACATCTCCCCCATCTTGCATCTCCAAACAGCAAGTCATGAATGCTCTCTCCAAGGCCAAAATCACAATCTCTGTGAGATCAGATGGCATCGCAGGTTGTGTTTTAGATGGTCTAAAACAGGAGTTAGCAACTCCATTAGGTACTCTCTTCAACCACAGCCTGAGTACTGGTTTTGTCCCTGCTGAATAGGAAAACAACCATCACCCCCATTCACAAAAGGGGTATAGCAACAGACCCTGGGAAATACAAACCCATAAGCTTAACCAGCCTTATCTGTAAGGCCATGGAACAAATCATAATGTACCTTATAAATAAGGACATAGGTGATCTCCAAACCCTTGATCCAACACAGTTTAGTTTTATCAAAGGCAGGTCATGCCTGTTAAACCTGGTGGAGTTTTCAAAAATTACACCAAAGCCACAGATGAAGGCAAATCTGTGCATACAGCCTACTTTGACTTAGCCAAGGCCTTTGACACAATCCCACATTAGCGCATCATTGATAAACCCTCCCAGTAGAACATCAACACTTATGCTGTCCAGTGGGTTGCTAACTGGCTCACGGACAGATCACACTCAGTCAAAGTTGGGGACTTTACATCAATCAGCAGACCTATCACCAGAGTAGTTCCATAGGGGTCAGTGCTGTTCCCCTTATTGTTTGGAATATACTTGTCAGAAGTTCAGGCCAAAACAGAGGGGCTGTGGCTGACTACGTTTGCTGACGACTGCTAATTATGTGCAATCATTGAGTCTCCAAACAATGTCAATGTACTTCAAGAGGGACTTACACAAACCAATGATTAGTACAAAAGCCATTGACTCAAATTCAGTGCTAAAAAATGCATTATCATCCCTTTGGTAAAAATGATATCCCTGCAGATTATCATATAAATAATAATACCCTAAGTAATAACTCAGTTGTGAGAGACTTGGGAATGCATGTTGAATGTATTCTAAACTTTGATCACCATGTGTCTACTGTGGTGAGAAAGGCGTTCTACATAATACATCTCATTAGCAAAGGCATTGCCTCAAGAGTGAAAAAGCCCATAACACCCCTGCACTTAACCCTTATCAGGCAAATAATTGAGTCCCTTTGGTATGTACCTTACCAGGCACCTGCAGCGACTTGAGAGACCTCAGAGATTTCTAACTAAGAAAATTCAGGGTCTCCAGCACATGTCATACATTGAAAGACTGAAGTCACTATCACTGTACTCAGTGGCATACAGACTATTTAGAGGAGACTTCTGCCTGTCCTACAGAGCAATCTCGGATCCAAACCTAATGGAAATGCTGTACATCCACAAGTCAAATAGGACAAGGGTCATCCACTCTGGGGACTTTAACCTGGCCTGCGACATAAATAGGACCTACTGGAGGGATAGATATGTCTCTCAGAGTTTGCCACTCCTCTGGAATAGGCTACCAGTTCATATCAAAGAAAACTCCTATATGACCCTGTTTAAGTGTAGTCTGAATGACTGGATGGGAAACCGTAAATTCCTGCAGGGGATTTCACCTATGACTCTCCTAGATATGGGCAGTCATTGCTAACTAAGATCTCAAGTTTAGGCAAGATTCTTTGTATTGGGTTTCTCTAGTATTATTTTGGGCACACATGGCTAGGCTTATAAAAACCTTCAGGTCAATAGCCCAGTAGCCACCTATGATGTACAACAAATAGCTGCTAGTATTGCAAGTGATTCCTTAAAAAAGGATCACAAGAAGAGTAAACAGGGAAGAACAAGGTGGAAAAATCAACAGAAGGTCTCAGCAGTCCAACAAGTCAATGGAATGTTTACTGAAGTGAATTTACTTTAAATGACTTTTTACAACTATTGAACAAACGCTTTTCCTTTATTGCTACATTTGAAAGTAAAAAGTCCAATGCATTTGTAGTTAGTAAAGGATTACTTAACAAAATAAATTAGTTTAGTGACAAAGATGAAGAAAATGTTTTAGAACCACATATTGGTATAACATAAATGATGCTGAAAGATATCAATACACCTATAAATATAGCCACAAAACAAAATATTTTATAGAAAGAAAGAAGGAAATCAGCATTTTCACTGTAAATCTATTTTATATAACCAACTCAGGTGCTTAGATCTGTGAAAGACTAATTCTAGTTGATGTATTGTACCTGCTGAGTGATAATGAGGACAAATATAAGACTCTTTCAGATAGCTAGTTACAAGTTTTAGCTGAAGAAAAAGAAAACTCCACCTCAGAACTAAAATATCTATTTTTTCACTCTGGCTTTGTTTTCTGAGCTATTTTAACACCTCAGAATTACTCTGACTACTTCTTATATAGTATTTTAATATGTGTTCTGCAGAATAGCTGCCAATGGGCTAGACATATCAACATGATCTTGTTTTTCTTCAAGCCTTTCTTTTTTCCATAATCCGTTTCAAGTGTAATTTATACCAGTCATACTAGACATAAAGAAGTAGAGCTGTATTCACATGCCATTGATATTCAATGGGATTAATGTCTGTCGCTGTCACCTTGTATACCTTCTGCAACAGGACTGCTTCTTTCCTTTCTTGGAATGGCCATTATTTGTGTGTGTCTCAGGGCTTGTTTTACTGTATACTAAGGAGTTATACAGCTGTAACCAAAAAAGTAGCTAAATTGCAGGCCTTTGTTCAAAGCATCTTTTTGTAGTCCAAAATAAATTGACAGTCCCCTACCCCCTGCCACACATTGGTAAATGTATTGATACTTTACAATAATTACAAGAAAAAAATATTATCTAACTTTTCTCTAAATGTTACAGATATCTTTGATGCTACATTTTGTCATCTTAAAATGCAAAGCAGTATAAACAATAAACAGGTTTAAAACTGTGATGCTGCTAATGTAATTTTGTCAAAAGAGGTGACAATTGTCTGTGAACCATTGACTAATCTAATTGTCCTGTTTTGCTATAAAAGGCATGGCTGCTTTGGAAGCATCTGTGAATCAATGTAACTTCTCTTCCTCTGTGCAATAAAGACAGTGGAAAACAGTTCACCCCCCTCTGTCTTCTTAACAGTAGGTGCTAAGTTCCTGACATCAGCTGGACTAATTACCCATATACAATTGTCAGCAGCACCCAACTATAAATCTGCCTCTGTCTGAGATATGTCATGCAAGCATAGACAAATTCCTCTGCAAATGATATGAGTAGTTAAAAAGTGGGTGCTATTTCCTTTACTTTGATTCCAAGGTAAGGAAATTAAAGTTTTATAAAGTGCAAACAGGTTTCTGACACCTACACAAGACTGGAACCATGATGTAGGGAGAAGAGCAACCTAAGAGTTGAGTTAAACTGTAGAAAGTGGACTTTGCCTCTAAAAATTAAAAAAAATATATACATTTTCAAAAAAAAAAAAAGCTGATAAAAGAGATCAGACAGTGGTACAAACAACAAAGCTCTTCTTGTTAGAGATTATGAATATAAGACTGAAATTAATTCTGTTGTAAATATGCTGAAAGATAAAGCATAGAATAAAAAGTTTGCTTGAATATATGTATAGAGTTTAGCAATGTAAAATGGGCATTCATACTATATGTATAACAGACAGGCTTCTCTTCACAGCATCAGAAAAAGCCTAACAAAGCAATATTGAAAAGCAAGTATTAACATGATTTTCTCATGTTTGCAGAACAAATATCTATTAAAAGACATCCTTTTTTATAACTCAGCAATACGTGATTTTTTTTTAATAGCAATAGAACAGATGTTTCCTTTCATACTTCTGTTATTCTGATTGCATGCATTTGTGCATTTTCACATTAGCAGAAATCACAAAAGGACAATAGAACAGACATTATGTGACTTCCCACAGAAGGCCAAAAAAGATACCAAGAGGAAATAACGAAATCTATGTGCGTGACTAGCACTCTATATAACAATTATAGTAATTCAGTTATATGAGAGAGGGACAGAGAGAGGTATTTTGGTAGAAACACACTAGTTTCGAAGTATTGTATGGAGAAAGGAAAGTCATCATTCATATCTGTAATGAAGGAAAACTTTGTAAATATATGCTACAAACTAACAGAAAGAGTACGTCATTTGTTATAAAAATAAGTTATCTGTAACTGTGCTTATAGCTGCAAAATATATTTCTTTATCAGTGTGCAATTTGAAAGGCTTGGTGCTTTAAATATACTACAAATGGAGTCATGCAAAGCTCTGTCTCTCTGATTCAGCAGTAAACAGCCAGCAAGACTGTGTGTCTTAAGAAGACTTTGGATCCAGCACAGCATAGAAGCAGCACACACACAAAATAAATTTTTGAATGGTGACCCTAACGAACATTCCTAGCCTGTTTCCAAAAACAGGGTGAGTGGTAAATGCCTTGTATAAGGACACTTCTGTAAAAGCACAGTAACTAACGTTTATGTGAAGTACTTCAGATTTCTGCAGTTTTCTACAGTTCGTAGCAATACAGTTCATTAGACGTCTGAATCCAGAGAGACTGCAGTGCAGGAAGGTGAGCAGTGCCATAAATTCTCCAAAAAAGGTACAATACAAAGTTGTAAGACTGAAACTGCCAGTTTTGCTGTACCAACTTCACAAGTGACTACAGAGACTTTTCAACCATCTACAGTAAAGCAGCCTGGCCATCTGCCTGTCTGTTGACTGGTAAGAAAATGTTTCTGTGTTACATACAGTATGAATGCCATAGAGGTAATAATAATAATAAAAGAATGAAATGTATATACAGCATATTAGCAAATGTTAAACCTTATTAGGGCAAGTTAATAGTAAGGCATTATGCAAATGGATTACAATATTTGACTGGTATCTGAAACAAAATCATGTGTGGTATGACAAATGTTTATTGTATGTACAATGTCATAAAAATACAGTGCATAACATCATCCAAAGGTTAGACTGTACAGACAAAAAAATTAAAGGTAAAGAATCAGGAAAAGTTAATATCCTGACATTATATTCAAATGTTAGACAGTTATGTTCTGTCACCAGATGTAAAAGGTTTATTTCAGAATTGCAACAACAGTCGAATCAGTTACTGATAAAACCTCTAGTACTTGTTTTTACAAAAGAATGTAATAAACGTCTAAAAGACAGACACGATGAGTTCAGGAAGCTTAGACAAGTTATACATACATCTTTTCAAAAGTGCATAGTAGTTTTAGATTCAGCAGAACAGGTTACTGAAAAATATCAGAAAGACCATGCAACATTACAGGAAACTCTTCAACAGCAGTTACAGGATAAAGAAAACAAATTAGCTGAACTGACAGAGACTGACTTCCTGCATACACAGCTAATCTGTGCAAAAGAGATATATTTTATGTTTGTGTTTTGAAAATGGTTAAATATACATGGTAGGATGGTAGGATCTGATGTCTGGACAAATCATTCTCAAATGTTTAAAACTTCCATTCAGTTAAAGCAATACATTTATCAGTACTACAGTAAAGTAAAACAAATGACTGCCATTCTCATAGCATAATCAAAAGGTAAACAAAACAGTTCTAGTGTATAAGAATTAAATAAAAATAGTTAATAAGAGTAAAGATTTAATGTCACAAGACTGACATGCTTGTATAAATATTTAAAATCACAAGACTGGCATGCATGTATTTTCTTTAATCTAAAGTACATCTGTTACAATGCACAAGAATAACAGGCTGACAACAGCAAATATAAATAATGTAAATATAAACATGTGTTAGTTAAGCTAATATCTATTTGTTTTTTACAATTTTTATATAATTGTAGAGTAACACCACATCAAACAGTTAAAGTTCTGAATTTTAAAAATAAATAAAATCACAGATGGTATTAGTCAAACAGTCTTTGTAAAATGAATGGCAGAGCAGTTAAATAAAAAATGCTGAAATCCGTATAAGCTAATTGTAAAATAATGCCTATTTATGTAGTATAAATGCATAGTTATGCAAATCACAAATACTTATTATATTTCTAAACGTTTTACAACTACATTCTAATTTCAAACTGTAAGTGTATTAACAGATAATTTAAAGAACAATGCTAAAAAAGTTAACTATAGTTTATAGAGTGTAAAATGTGAGCTCAGACCTTCCTAGACTAGATGAATAGTTACAGGAAATGTTGGAAAGATAAGATAAACAACAAGACTGATGCCAGACAAGTAGCTTGAGTTTTGCTAAAGCATTATTGTTATTAAAACATAATTGTTAAAATGTTTACAGGCAACACTATTTGGTAATTGTAATAAAATGTCACAATTGTGCATAGATGTCACTGATAATCTGCTTGCAAGTAAATGTTAAAAGTAAAAAACTTAGTTACATCAAGTATAGCCAGCAAATGGGCCATAATAGACATACAGTTCAAATAAATTATGCAAGAATGTATACATACCTACTAGTAGTAGTAAACAGCAAAAGCTTTATAAAAATGATCAAATCATATAAAAGTCCATAGTTTGTTAGTAACCTAATAAAATAAATGTATAACCAAAGTATTGGGCTGGTATACATTCTATTCTCACAGCATAAAGCAAATAAACAATACTGCAGTATACTACAGGGGAAGGGGCACTCTCTCAGTTTTACACTGACTGTATAAGCAGTACTGCACAAGGGTCAGAAACAGAGCTACAGGAAGAAATAATATTTCATTCCTTCTTGACAATACTCTTTTAGGGGGGAAGGAAAAAACAGGTATTAGCGCATAAGAAACACTGGCAAACAGATTAAATCTGAAAGTCCAAGATATTTTATGCTAGTTATTATTGTATTTAGTATTAAATTGTATTTAGGGTTGGGAGGGTGGCCTAATGGTTAAGGCATTTGCCTTAGAAACACAAGGTGCAGGGTTCAAGTCTCACAAGGGATAATTGGCTAGGCTTAAAATGGCTCACAAGGGCAGATAGCCTAGTACTAACCTATGAAACTATGAAACCTATGCAACATGTTAAACTGCAAAGTTATACAAGAGATGGGTTTAAAATTGCTTTATTAAAGTTATACAAGAGAGAGAATAAAGATATGCAAAATGCATAAATGTTTCTAATAGCAAGACTGGTCACTATTTTTAATATGTTTTTGGCAAAACACTGTTGGTATAAAAAGGCATGAATGTTTTTAATTGCTGAGTATGTAGTTTAAAATAACAGGATGTATGCCTTTGGTGCCAGTTCCACTAGATATTTCTAAAGAGACATAAACATTTTCCAAGATTTTGCTTAATATTAATGTTATTAAATTTGTGAGATTAGACTAAATGTACTTTACAGTCTTTGTATGTACAAATGCAAAAGAATTCAGTACAAATGATAGTCTTTGTATGTACAAATACAAAAAATACAAATAGCAAACAGTCTATGTAAATACATACTGTACAGGATACATTGTAATAAGTTCAAAAGTAATTTGTCAAGTTGTAATATTATCACTGGTTTTAAGTTGGAGTCTTATTACTGGTTTTTGGACCATCATTTTATCTGTACTAGTATTGGTTACCCCAGCTAGAGAAAATTTTATATTAAAATATTGTATTCATACAGCGAATGGACTAATATGTAAATAGCATTCTTCAGTGTATACTTCACTGTCAACTAAAGTGTATGGGCAGTTTAGAAATGTGATGGTTAAAATGACATTGAAACTGTATATTTTTAGCAGTGTATAAATGCTTGCAGTAGCACATAGTTCTTGTCTTTTATAGATATTAGTCTATTTCTAATTCAACAGTTGCAAAGAGTTAATGGAACAGTTCTAAGTCATAAATGAAATTCTGTGATTGCAAAAGAATAAATTAATCAAGTTCAAAAATAAAACTAAAGCAGACACAGCTCATTATTGATGAAATATTTCACAGAATGGTCTGCAAAAGAAAAAAATTGTTAAATACATTCAGTTTTGGTAGTAATACTTGAAAATTTTATTTTAATTTGCACTCTGTGTCTTAAGAATACTTTGGATCCAGCACAGCATAGAAGCACAGTCTTGATGTGCTGTTTATTGCTGAATCAGAGACACAGAGCTTTGCATGACTCCATCCTTTCAAATTGCACACTGATAAAGAAATATATTTTGCAGCTATAAGCACAGTTACAGATAACTAATTTTTATAACAAATGACACGTACTCTTTCTATCAGATTGCAGCATATATTTACAAAGTTTTCCTTCATTACAGATATGAATGATGACTTCTACAAAATACCTCTCTCTGTCCCTCTCTCACATAACTGAACTACTACAATTGTTATATAGAGTGCTAGTCACGCACATAGATTTTGTTATTTCCTCTTGGTATCTTTTTTGGCCTTCTGTGGGAAGTCACATAATGTCTGTTTTTGGACTTTTCTATTGTCCTTTTGTGATTTACTTGTAAGCACTTTTGCTGATGTGAGGATGACATTAACAGAAATCTGAAAGGAAATATCTGTACAAGCTGTTTCTATTGAAAAAATATCACGAATTGCTGAGTTTAGATATTTGTTCTGCAAACATGAGAAAAGCATGTGATACTTGCTTTCCAATATTGCTTTGTTAGGCTTTTCTTGATGCTGTGAAGAGAAGCCTGTCTGTTATACATATAGTATAAATGCACATTTTACATTGCTAAACTCTATACATACATTCAAGCAAACGTTTTATTCTATGCTTTCTCTTTCAGCATACTTACAACAGAATTCATGTCAGCCTTATATTCATAATCTCTAACAAGTCACTCTTTTTTTAAACATACTCAAAACACTTTATACTGATATGTATTTTGATCACATTATACAGAAAACACATTAGGAAACAAAACCTTTAGTCTTTTTTTGATACAAGTCAAAATGCAATTTTACACAGTTACTACCAAAACTGAATGTATTTAACAACTTTTGCAGACCATTCTCTGAAAATATTTCATCAATCATGAGCTCTGTCTGCTTTAATTTTATTTTTAACTTGATTAATTTATTCTTTTGCAATTACAGAATTTAATTTATGACTTAAAACTGTTCCATTATCTCTTTGCAACTGTTGAATTAACTATAATTGACAAGAACTATGTGCTACTGCAAGCATTTATACACTGCTGAAAATATACAGTTTCAGTGTCATTTTAACCATAACATTGTGGTTATGTCTCTGAACTGCTCATTAACATCTTGGTAAAGTACTGAACTGAGCTTAGATAATAAATATTTGAATGCAATTATTTCAGTATATTTAATACTCAAGGATTTAAAAAACATGATTTATACACTAAAAATTTTTATGTACATATTAGTCCATTAGCTGTATGAATACAATGTTTTAATATAAGACTCTAACTTAAAACCAATGATAAAATTACAACTTGACAAATTACTTTTGAACTTATCACAATGTATTCTGTACAGTATGTATTTACACAGACTATTTGCTATCCATGCATTTTAATCTAGTAGGTGCCCAGGACCCATTTTTTTAAACATGGTTTTTCACACATATTCATTACTAGACATTAATTTCATTTGTACTGAATTCTTTTGTATTTGTACATACAAAGACTATTATTTGTGCTGAATTATTTTGCATTTGTACATACAAAGACTGTAAAGTACATTTCTAATCTTACAAATTTAATAACATTAATATTAAGCAAAATCTTGGAAAAATTTTATGTCTCTTTAGAAATATCTAGTAGGACTGGCATCAAAGGCATACATCCTGTTATTTTAAACTACATACTTAGCAATTAGAAACATTCATGCTTTTTTATCCATCATTGTTTTGCCAAAAACATATTAAAAATAGTGACCAGTCTTGTTATTAGAAACATTTATGCATTTTGCATATCTTTATTCTTGCTTGTATGGCTTTAATAAAGCAATTTTAAACCCATCTCTTGTATAGCTTTGCAGTTTAACATGTTGCAAATACAATTTAATACTAAACAATACAATAATAACTAGCATACAATATCTTGGACTTTCAGATTTAATCTGTTTACCAGTGTTTTTTATGCACTAATACCTGTTTTTTCCTTCCCCCTAAAAGAGTATTGTCAAGAAAGAATGAAATATTATTTTCTTCCTGTAGCTCTATTTCAGACCCTTGTGCAGTACTGCTTATACAGTCAGTGTAAAACTGAGAAAGTGCCCCTCCCCCTGCAGCATTGCAGTATTGTTTATTTGCTTTATTAGGTTAACAAACTATGGACTTTTGATTTGATAATTTTTTATAAAGCTTTTGCTTTTATTACCACTAGTAGGTATTTATACCCTCCTGCATAATTGATTTGAATTGTATGTATACTATAGCCCATCTGCTGGCTGTGCTTGATGTAACTGAGTTTTTTTTTCTTTTTACTTTTAATATTTACTTGCAAACAGATTATCAGTGACATCTATGCACAATTATGATATTTTATTACAATTACTAAATAGTGTTGCCTGTAAACATTTTAACAATTATGTTTTAATAATAATAATGGTTTAGAAAAATATAAGCCACTTGTCTGGCAATCAGTCCTGTTTTTGATCTTGTTTTTACAACATTTTCTGTAACTATTTATCCAGTCTGGGAAAGTCTGAGTTCACATTTTATACTCTATAAACCATAGTTATTTTTTTTGGCATTTTTCCTTTAATTTGATTGTGATTTCAATAACTATGCATTTATACTACATAAATAGACATTATTTTACAATTAGCTTACCTGGATTTCAGTATTTTTTTATTTATTTAACTGCTCTGCCATTCATTTTACAAAGACTGTTTGACTAATACCATCTGTGATTTTATTTCTTTTTAAATTCAGAACTTTAACTCTTCGGTGTGGTGTTAAAAAACAAAATAGATATTAGCTTAACTAACATGTTTATATTTACATTATTTATATTTGTTGTTGTCTGCCTGTTATTCTTGTGCATTGTAGCAGGTGTATTTTAGATGAAAAGAACATACATGCATGTCTGTCTTGTATCTTTATATCTTTATACAAGCATGTCAGTCTTGTGACTTTTAAATAAAAATAGTTAATAAGAGTAAAGATTTATTTTATGCACTAGAACTGTTTCGTGTAACTATTTTTATTTAATTTTTATACACTAGAACAGTTTTGTTTACCTTTTGACTATGCTATGAGAATGGCAGTCATATGCTCTACTTTACCGTAGTACTGATAAATATCTTGCTTTAAATGAATGGAAGTTTTAAACATTTGAGAATGATTTGTCCAGACATCAGATATTAGCATGTATGCTTAACCATTTTCAAAACACAAACATATTATAAAATATATTTATTTTGCAAAGATTAGCTGTGTATGCAGGAAGTTCCCAGTCTCTGTCAGTTCAGCTAATTTATTTCCTTTATCCTGCAACTCCTGTTGAAGAGTTTCCTGTAATGTTGCATGGTCTTTCTGATATTTTTCAGTAACCTGTTCTGCTGAATCTGAAACTCCTAAGCACTTTTGAAAAAATGTATGTATAACTTGTCTAAGCTTCCTGAACTCATTATGTCTGTTATTACATTCTTTTGTAACAAAATGTACTAGAGGTTCTATCAGTAACTGATTTGACTGTTGTTGCAACTCTGAAATAAACCTTTTACATCTGGTGACAGAATATAACTGTCTAACATTTGAATATAATGTCAACATATTCACTTTTCTTTGTTCTTTATCATTAAAAGTTTTGTCTGCATAGTCTAACCTTTGAATAATGGCATGCACTGTATTTTTATGACATAAACATATTTTATACCACACATGATTTTGTTTCAGATACCAGTCAAATATTTTAATCCATTTGCATAATGCCTTACTATCAACTTGCAATCCATTTGCATAATGCCTTACTATTAACTTGCCCTAATACGGTTTTACATTTGCTAATATGCTGTAAATACATTTAATTCTGTTATTATTATTATTACCTTTATGGCATTCATACTGTATGTAACATAGAACAATTTTCTTACCAGTCAACAGAGAGACAGATGGCCAAGCTGCTTTACTAGTAGATGGTTGAAAAGTCTCTGTAGTCACTTGTAAAGTTGGTACAGCAAAACTGGCAGTTACAGTCTTACAACTTTGTATTGTACCTTTTTTTAGAGAAGTTATGGCACTGCTCACCTTCCTACACTGCAGTCTCTCTCCGGATTTAGACATCTAATAAACTGTATTATTGCTGCAAACTGTAGAAAACTGTAGAAATCTGAAGTACTTCACATAAACGTTAGTTACTGTGCTTTTACAGGAGTGACCTTATACAAGGCATTACCCACTCACTCCCCCTGTTTTTGGATACAGGCTAGGAACGTTCATTAGGGTCATCTTTGAAAATTTTATTTTAATTTGCACTCTGCTTCTATGCTGTGCTGGATCCAAAGTCTTCTTAAGACACACAGTCTTGCTGTGCTGTTTACTGCTGAATCAGAGACACAGAGCTTTGCATGACTCCATCTGTAGTTTGTTTAAAGCACCAAGCCTTTCAAATTGCACTCTGTGCTTATAGCTGCAACATATATTTCTTTATCAGTTACAGATAACTTATTTTTTATAACAAATGACACATACTCTTTCTGTCAGATTGTAGCATATATTTACAAAGTTTTCCATCATTACAGATATGAATGATTACTTCTACAAACTACCTCTCTCTGTCCCTCTCTCACATAACTGAACTACTACAATTGTTATATAGAGTGCGAGTCACGCACATAGATTTTATTTCATCTTGGTATCTTTTTTGGCCTTCTGTGGGAAGTCACATAATGTCTGCATTTAGACTTTTCTATTGTCCTTTTGTGATTTACTTGTAAGCACTTTTGCTGATGTGAGGATGCCATTAACAGAAATCTGAAAGGAAACATCTGTACAAGCTGTTCCTATTGAAAAAACATCATGTATTGCTGAGTTTAGATATTTGTTCTGCAAACATGAGAAAAGCATGTGATACTTAGGTTCATAGGTTCATACTAGGCTATCTGCCCTAGGGCATTTATAAGCCTAGCCAGAGTGTGTTTGGCTTTTGCCACCCATTTTAAATTAATTTTGCTATGCCCTTTTTCGAGGTTATTATACTGTGCCTCTGTCTAACAGTGACACAGAAGTGATACCCGGGGTAAACCTATGATCCCCCATCCACTCATCAAGATTCCTCTTGAAGAGAGTCAATGAGGGACTCTGGAATAAAATCCCAGTCCAGGTTAGGCAGAGTGAAGGGAGCCTCTGGGTTATGAATCTGTCCCTCCAGCATGTCCTATTTATTTCAGTGCTGAGGTTCAAGTCTCTCGAGCACGTAGCTCGATGGGATTTGGATTTTCTGAGGTGCAGCATATCCATTAATTCCGGGTTGGACATGGCTTTATACGTCAAGCACAGATCGCCTCTGAGCAGGTGGTATTCCACTGAGTAGAGCTGGAGTTTCTTTAACCAGGCAGCATATGGCATCTGTTTGAGCCCTTTGATCCTCTTGGTGAGGTACTTTTGGGGTCTTTCCAGTTGCTGCAGGTGTCTGGTAAGGTACATCCCAAAAGGGGCATTGTACTCAATTATGGGCCTGATGAGGGATGAGTAGAGAGGCACGATGACCTCACCTGATCGAGATGTGAATCCCTTCATGATTAGGTGGGCTATATAAAATGTTTTTCTAACCACTTTGGCCACGTGGTTGTCAAATGAGAGATTGTTATCAACTTGGGTCCCCAGGTCCCTAATTACTTCTTCTGTACTTAATGGATTACCACCTATGTGGTAATTTGTGGGCACTTTGTTTTTGCCTAAGGGGATGACTATACACTTTTTGGCATTTAGCTTGAGGCCATGGCTCTGGCACCAGTTGTCTGTTTCTATGAGGCCCTTTTGGAGGATGCTTGTGTCGGCTGGAAAGTCGATTATAGTGCCCAGTTTGCAGTCATCTGCGAACTTGGTCAGCCACAGTCCTTCCGTGTTGGCCTGTACCTCCGAGAAATATATACTCAACAGGAGAGGCCCCAGGACTGAGCCTTGTGGGACGCCACTTGTAACTGGTTTGGAGTCTGACATGGCTCCAGCAATTCTAACCATGTGGGTTCTGTCCTTGAGCCAGTTTGCAACCCATCTAGTGACATAGGGGTTTATATTTAAGCTGGTGAGCTTATATATAATGCCCGAGTGGGGTATTGTATCGAAGGCTTTTGCGAGGTCCAGGTAGGCTGTGTGGACCACCTTCCCCTCGTCAATGGCCTTGGTGACAGTTTCAAAGAAATCAACCAGGTTTAAGAGGCAGGCTTTCTAATATTGCTTTGTTAGGCTTTTCTTGATGCTGTGAAGAGAAGCCTGTCTGTTATACATATAGTATGAATGCACATTTTACATTGCTAAACTCTATACATATATTCAAGCAAACTTTTTATTCTATGCTTTATCTTTCAGCATATTTACAACAGAATTAATTTCAGCCTTATATTCATAATCTCTAACAATACTTAATATTATTGTATTAACTGTGTAAAATTGCATTTTGACTTGTATCAAAAGACGACTAAAGGTTTTGTTTCCTAATGTGTTTTCTAATAAAACAAAATACATATCAGTATAAAGTGTTTTGAGTATGTTTAAAAAAGAGGGAATTGTTAGAGATTATGAATATAAGGCTGAAATTAATTATGTTGTAAATATGCTGAAAGATAAAGCATAGAATAAAAGTTTGCTTGAATATGTGTATAGAGTTTAGCAATGTAAAATGGGCATTCATACTATATGTATAACAGACAGGCTTCTCTTCACAGCATCAGAAAAAGCCAACAAAGCAATACTGGAAAGCAAGTATTACATGATTTTCTCATATTTGCAGAACAAATATCTATTAACAGACAACCTTTTTTATAAACTCAGCAATACATGATGTTTTTTCAATAGCAACAGAACAGATGTTTCCTTTCATACCTTCTGTTATTTTGTTTGCGTGCATTTGTGCATTTTCCACATCAGCAGAAATCACAAAAGGACAATAGAACAGACATTATGTGACTTTCCACAGAAGGCCAAAAAAGATACCAAGAGGAAATAACAAAATCTATGTGCATGACTAGCACTCTATATAACATAAAAACTGTAGTAATTCAGTTATATGATTGGAGGACAGAGAGAGGTATTTTGGTAGAAACGCACTTGTTTTGAGGTATTGTATGGAGAAAGGAAAGTCATCATTCATATCTGTAATGAAGGAAAACTTTGTAAATATATGCTACAAACTAACAGAAATAGTATGTGTCATTTGTTATAAAAATAAGTTATCTATAACTGTGCTTATAGCTGCAAAATATATTTCTTTATCAGTGCTTTCAATATACTACAGATGGAGTCATTCAAAGCTCTCTGTCCCTGATTCAGCAGTAAACAGCCAGCAAGACTGTATGTCTTAAGAAGACTTTGGATCCAGCACAGCATAGAAGCAGTGCACACAAGAGTTGAGTTAAACTGTAGAAAGTGAAGTTTGCCTCTAGAAATTAAAAAAAAATATATACATTTGCGAAAAAAAAAAAAAAGCTGATAAAAGAAATCAGACAGTGGTACAAACAAACAATAAAGCAAACAATAAGAGAACATTGATACCCTTCTGTTAAGTGAAAATATTTACAGGAATTTTAAATGATCCAACTAGTGTATATAAGTCACATCTGTATAATACTTTGTCAGAAGACAATAATAAGGACTGTTTAACCAATGCTGTGGTTTAGTTTGTTCCAAAGCCAAAGATTTCAATGTTTAAATCCCTTTGTAAGTTTATTAACTTCTAACAAATTCTCGAGCTAGGCAAATTATTTTCAGCTGCCAGTCAATCATAAAAGGGATAGTGAGTTTATCATTAGTTTTAGTCAGGCCTTGCTATGTTAAAGAGCCATAAGATTTTTTAAACAAAATTAAAACATTTGGTTGACACACTATAATGTTTAGATATAGAATCCTTACGCATACCCATTATAAGTGAGTACTGCCCCTGGATGTGCAGGATTATATTCGAGGAGTACTCTCACTGGTAATTGATACTGCTTTTTGTTAGGAATACTGCATTTTGCTTTAAAGATAAATTATTTTGCATTTTAAAGGGATTATTACTAACTGCTGTGAGGAACAGTGATGGTGCCAATAAGATTACATTTCTACAAACTCTATGCAGCATAGCTTGAAGAATTGCAGGAGTTAACCCTTCCATACAATGTAGTGTAAAATGGTATCATTTTATTAACAATTATTTTGTATAAGGCAGGGCTCCAAAGAAAATATTTCTGACTTTGCTAAATGGATAAACTCATAATGTTGGTATTAGGTTTGCCTTTAAGAATAGTGTAAATAAAATAGATTTCATTGATTTAGGTGTTAAACCTAGATGCTACATAAGTAGTAAGACCTATGATAAATCTGTCTCACACATCACATCCAATCAGGAGCGGCCTTAGGTCAACTGGTGCCCTAGGCAAAAGGGCTCCACGGCGCCCCCTAACACACCACCTGCTGCCCCCATCCTGGTGTACCTACTTCAAATAAACACTGGAAAAGCGCCCCTGCTAGAGTGGCGCCCTAGGCAGTCGCCTAGTTGGCCTATGGGTAAGGCCGGCTATGCATCCAATGTATGTTTACTCAAGAAGCATACATATTTAAACAACATTTTGATTCTACTTAACTATTCTCAGTTTTTGAGCTACAGAAAGAACTGTGGCAGTTTGATGGATTATTTTGCAAATGGCTGGAATGTGAGATAGATCATAATCCTATATTATTAGAAGCAGATATTTTTCAAGTGGCAAGTTTGGACAGAAAGAGTTATGGCGGGACAGCCCTAGGATCAATCAGGAAAAGAAATCCAGTTGCATTTATCACTGAATTTAATGATTAATCCACTATAACAGGTAATATTATTTATAGGCTGGAGTATACTGCTAAGTAACAAAAAGCAGCTGAGGCTACAGGAGCAAAACCTACAGAATATTTTAAAAAATCCAAAATTTTAAAATATACTACTACATAGTATATTTTTCTTCAAAAGTACAGACTCTTCATAAGAGTTCAAAAGGTTTCAGTAAATGCTGAAATTGCAGTGCATACATATATGCATAGAAAGCCAGCATACCTCTCAATCTCTTAGCAGAAGAAATCTGGACAAAGCCTAAAATAATGGGGGAAACAAAGTCCTCAAAATAGGGACAGACTTAAATATTGCCCTTATAGGCGTAGAACGTTGCTTGAATAAAATGTTCTGTGTTTGCATGCATTTTTGGAGCATACAAAGTCTGAAGCTAAAATGTATATCATTATTTAGCGACTTCATTTCTCATTGATTTACCAGAAAAAACAAATATTTTATAAGGAACCAACCAAAACAATGAAAAAAATCTGGACAGTTGAGAGGTATGGAAGCCAGTGATTGTACAATGTTAGTAGTAAAGTTGTAAAATCAAGGAGCAGATAACATGCTACAACATCTGTAATATGTGTATTAATATTGTTTGAGTTACAAACTGTATAATGGGATATCTAGTAGGATGCTAAGATCTACAGTTCATGAACAGTAATGGTTAATGGGACATTTCCAAAAAGTGAATAAACAGGCCACTTAGCAATCATTTTGCAGAATTTTACAGACATTCAAAGGAAGACTTATCATTTCTGCATTTGAAAGACGTACAAGTTAATAAAGAGTTTAGCAGCTTTCTTTTTTTTAGAAAAGAAACTACTGTACTTACCCTCTGTACCATAAGATTATCTCATCTGTTTACCCATTCTCCTCGCTAGCTTTGGATCATCTTATCTATTCATTTAGTTTTACATTCCCTTCCCTTTTAATTTATGACAATTTTTATCTAAGATTTATTTGAATTCATTGTTTATTTAGTACTATATTCTGCTTGAATACATTTGTTAACTTATGTTATTACTGATTTCTTCTACCTTAAGTTTAGATAATATAATATGAGTTTGAACTGTACTGAACGAGTACGTGTTGTACTGACTCACACTATCACTCTCAGAGTTACAACTTAGCAAGAAGATTATTGAACACAACTGTTGGGAATTTAACCCAAGAAAAAAATTAAATTTAAGAATTTTCTCCTTTACTACCAAACTTATTTTTACCAACTCAACAGTCATACCAATGTAAATAAAGAGAAAATCTTTGAAAACAAATACATGACTGCCATAGCACACTTAGAAAGTGATCCAGCAGTGATTTCCTGTGGAAAACAGTGATCAAGCAGTTTAACACTGGTGAGTTGAACTTGATCAGATGGAACCTCATTCCATTTTCACTGAATGTCATATAGGGAAGTCATTGTTTTGTTTTCATCTCTCTTAAATTGTATGAGATATGTATTTTTGTTTTGTATTAGTTCTAGTCCCCTTTGAAGATGAGTATTCCCTAGCATGAAAAAGCTGTTTAACAAAATGTAAATACTATAAAATATGCAAAATATAAGCTAAGTAGTTTTATGTCAAATTGTATGAATGTTTATTCCACATTCTTCAATAACGGGCTTCAGCAAATGTACACACACACACATATTTTACAGATATAGAAAGATAGATAGACAGATATACTGATTACATGGTTCTACAACTTTGAAGAAAGAAGAAAACTTCAAAATGGTTAATGCAAACATCACAGTCTGAACCTAATAAAGAAGAATAACATACAGCAAAAGTGCCTAAAGATTAGCCATTGCATTATGCTAATACTTAAGTGCTTAAATTCATCAAAATATGAAGGTGACTGCAAAATGACATGATTATAAAAATCATCATCTGTAGTCCATAGTAAATTACTACTGGCATTGCATTACAAGCCACACAGCCAGTGATCCTTTCAGAGACAGACGTAAGATCAGAAAGTTGTTGTTGTTGTGACGTTCGGCTTTTAGGGGTCGCCACAGTGGAAGTCTGGTCTGCTAATGATTGGCAATTGATTTTTACGTACCGAGTAGCCACCCCTGATGCACAACCTTCAACGAAGGTACGCCCATTCACACATGTCTCCACGCAGAAGATGCTCTAACTGAGAGTCAAACCGGACAGCGTCTTACTGTGAGGTGACAACGCTACTGCAGCACCACCACCGCGGATCCAAGTCTATGTACTTAAATACTACTGGTTACCATATGCAGTATATGCTATCAGTAATAATTCATGTAATACCATAATTGCCACTTTATAAATACTTGTCAATTAATAAATACTTAAATGCAACACACACACTCTGATAATATGTGTGTTTGACCAAATGAGGCACCCTATGCAAGTAGTTAACAATAAACACATGTAACCAATATACACACATATACTTTTTCTCCTAGCCAGATTCAAACCATGTATCTCTGGAATCTGCAGCTAAAAACACTTCATGAAAAGAGTCTCCTTTCCTATAAGGTACAGAATTCAGAATATCACTTCAGTCTTGCTCTGCAGGAAGAAGGCTGGATGCTCCTTAGGACAACGTCTCCCTTGCAGTGTTGCTACTCACAATGTTTTCCAAACTACAAGGTCCCATTATATTATGTAAAGAGTAGTGCACCATGCTAACTCACCAGTGTCCAGATACATGCATCTGGATTGCACTTAAGCTACCAGGTTATGTCTGCCATAACTGTTCTTCAATGTCGTAATTCATGTTGCATTAAGGGAATTCTCTTCTACCACAGTACTTCATGGTGAGGTGTTTGCTTTGTTTGTTTGTTTTTCATTACTAATCTGAACTAAGCATTTATCAGTTTGATTAGACTACTGACATGTTTGAATCCTAACTATTTTAAAATATTAAAAAGAAATCAGTGTGATTAGAGACAGATCTAAAAACTAATAACTATGGTAAAAATGTTAGAAATATGCACTAAAACTAAAGTAAAAACAACTTCATAAGCCAGAATATGAGGCAGAGAGTATTGCATAATTCAGAAATCTTAATTAATTCCATCTTACATTGGAAAACAAAACATTTCTGTACTTCTAAACTCTACACAGTCTCTCTTTATCTTATGATGAAACATTCACTAGTATTTTTAACTAAAAGAGAAAACATACTAGGAGAGTCTTGCTCCATAGTGGAAACCTGAAGGCATGCACTGGTGAATGGAAAAAGAAACTAAATAAAATAAAAATTAAAACAAAACAGTAATAACACTTTGCAGTGGCAGAGGGAAAAATGAGTCACACATCTTGAAACATTCAAGCCAGTAACAAATCAAAGAACAGAAGGATATGACAAAAGAAGTAGGAATAAAACATGTAGCCACAATTAATATTTAATTGTTTTACATAGTGCATAAATATTGTACAGCCAGTCAGTGTGGATTCTGTCTATAAGCAGTGGTTAAATACAGCTACAATATAGTTATAAATTGCCATTTGTTTAACCTAACTGTGAAACATTCAACTAAAGTCTTAAAAAAGAATATGGACATTTATTTAAAGTTGTTCGAAACATAGCACTGTTTCTTTCACATAATCAGTGCTAAAATGCATTTTTAAAGTTTGCAACTTTTTTCTGACTTCATGTAGATAAAGCAAATAAAAAACAATGTATTTATCAATATACACACAAAAAGGTCCTGTAAACCATGTATTTGGCTGATTAAGTTATGCAGCAATAGCCTTATGAAGAGAAAAAACTAAAGAAACATCATAAGCGTAACTTTAAAAGGATGTACAGGAAGGAGGATATGTCATAAACCTATATTATGATAATTAAACCCAGTGAAGTAGTAACTCTCAGAGAAGAACTGTACATGAATAAGAACACAGAATTTGAAAACTGTAAAGGGTAGTAGAGTAGAGGTAATATCAGGAAATATTTTTTATGGCTAGAGTAGTTTATGGAGCAACCTTCCCAAGCAGCTGGTAGAGTGGCAATGCATAGAACAAATTTAACACTACAGGAAGCATGCATAATGTAACTTTAGAAATAAATGTGAAACAGTAATAGTAACACTTCTACATTAGCAATGAGTAATGCTTGTCAATTAGGTATACAAATGAGCAGAGCAGATAGAATAAGATCTGTGTTCTGCATACTTGAAGATATCAACTCCCTTCTGTCCTCCTTCCTACTTTCTAGTGTGTTTTTTTCTCATACTCTGTGAAGGATTTATCTGCCTGTACTCCCAATGTTTGCTCTTCCTTCTCTTACTTAATCTCACCTAGGCTTCAAAAATCTCTTAAAGCTGGCAAATGTCTCCCTCAGCATCACCGCAGTCTTTATTTTAATCAAGAAAGCTTTTTTTTTTCTTTCCTGTCTTCTTACTTGCCTTCTTCATTTATAACTCTTAAGATTAACATTCTCCCTCTCCTTTTATTGTTTCCCATTTTACTATACCATCATCTGTTATCTCAGCACTTTTCAACCTCTCTCTAAAAACTTCCCTGTTCTGAAAAAAAATAAATAAATAATTCCTGCAAAACTGTAGAATCCTCATTCTGGACTTAGACTAAAGCATCTGCATTCCTAACAGTATATTGCAGCACTGTATTCAGTGTTTCCTACTGTTTGTCTTCCACATTCTTTCATCATTTATTGCAAATTCTATTGAGAGGCAGCAAGCAGCACATTTTGAGAAGGTACAATCAAGACAGGTAAAGCAAGCTGGATGAATATCCAGCCAAACTCTGTAGCATTTGAATCAGGGGTACCTTCCTCCACAGTGAAATTCAACATATGCAAAAGATATTTAGCAGCGTGGACAAGGTTATGTATACTACTTCATGTTGCAAAAGCCTGGAAACATTTTCCAGTCTGTAAAAAACACCACATCTAAGGCATAAATACAGACGCAAACTCTAAAGAAAAAGACTCTTGGCCTGTTTAGTACGGGTAGCTATAGTAACAGTCTTTATTTTTTTTCTCTCCCATTCATGCACTCAACTACAACTACCCTTCTGCCAAAGACAGAAGCTGTTAATTATGGTTTCATTGTTAGTTTAATCTATTCATCTACTACTTGATGTACAAAGAAATACTTGTAACTACCTTTTTAATTCCCCATTGTCAGCTGCTCCAAACTCCCATCTGTCACAAGCAGAAATATTTTTCAGCTTTATTTCAGTTAAGTCTTGAAATTCCCAGTCATGTTTAAGCAGCCTGAAGATGCCCTCCTGTGCCATCTTTTGAGAGCAGAAGAATGTTTTCAAATGGAAAAATATTATTTTATCTGGTTAAGCTCAGCAACTTTTTAGTAGGTGATGAGCTTGTATTTCTCACTGCAAGAGAAAAACGTACATAACTCTATGATAAGGAGTACAAGTGAAATGTGAACATTCACACAAACAATGAAGCCACCACAATAACACAGATCATCCAACAGCATATCTCTACTGTTCCTGTACAGCCCTCACTGCCCATCCCTTTAACCCCTTCATATATCCTATACTCTGCTAAACCCCTTGAATGACCAACACTCTTCCACTTGCTCTGATACGTAATGTCAGAGATGCCAGCTTCATGAAGTAGAAAGATGGAGCTCTGACTGTGATCCACTAGTCAACATGAGTTTGGTTGGTAGCCCGGACTAGGGTGATAGGAGTGAACACCCACAGTGAATACAAGCATGGGAGGGAGGAGGTGGTCTGGCTTGCTATTCCACTGCCACCTGGTGGGGACTTAATGATGCAGTAAGAAAAATGTCTGGGGAAGGAGGGGCATTTCTGGTCTACCAAGCAGTATAGTGTGCTGTAACTTGGAAGTCATTGTGAAGTGTGTGTGTGTGTGTGTGTGTGTGTGTGTGTGTGTGTGTGTGTGTGTACTTTCAGAAGCAAAAATGCACTACTGGATCCAGTATTTTAGGTCTCTGCTCCAACAGGGATACCTATTACTGCTGACAGTAACAGTTAGGGCATAACATAAGGAGGAGTTAGGGCATAAAATATTGTACCCACCCAGATGATGCTCCACTTTCAGGCAGCTCCCACCCTAGTACAGCATTTAGCCAGTAGGCTAGGGGAATTAAAGCAGTGCTGGGTCATACTAGAGAGCTGATGGTCACTAGTAGAGGAAAACAAAATATTACAATAAAATAAAAAGTAATTCCAGGGTTCCATTACTCTTGTTCTAGAATAAATATTTGTTAAATCTGACATGAATATTCCTCCTTCCACCTGCTAGATATTCCCCTCTTTCTCCATCATTCTTCCATCCTTTGTAGCAATAGCTAACCTACCATAACTTTCAATTGTCCCCAATTTTTCCCTGTCCCTGATAAAAGTTTTAATTTATGCGCATGGTAAATCACTGAAGATTACAGCTAGTCAGTAATGCCAGACATTAGAGTTTCCACTTCCTGTTCTTCAGAAAAATGCACACTGAAGTAAAACCCGTAGTTCTGTTATCGTTCTAAGTGAATTCGAGTAAATATTTAAATATTGCTCTTGATTTTGGGCCTTTTTCCTACATTATTTTGGCTTTGTTCCTGACTTTTAAGCAAAGAAGTTGAGCGCTATACCTACCACTTGTACTGTGATAAAACAGTGCATCCATATCTCCCCGTCTCTCAAACTATATAAACAGACTGTCTGCAGTCTTTTTTCTTAACACCAGCCTCTAACTTCCTGAACTATACGCACTATCTTGGAAGTCATCTCCTGCACATTTTCAAATGACTTGCTGCACTTTTCTTGGCATCATTTCCACAAATCTACAAAAACATTACAGCAAAGGTACAGTGCGCAAAAGAAAAAAAAACAGCTGCATCTCTGAATCTCTCCTTCACCATGCACACTCACATAGTACTGCTCTTATTTACTTGTTTAAGCATCAGCATGGTGAGCCACATGAGCCACAGAAACCCATTTCTCTTGTGATGCAGGCAGACAGCAAAGAGAACCATAGCAAGGTAACAAAAGGGATGGATGCATCAAATCAGGCAAACATACAAAATAAAATGTTAAAAACAGTGCTTACTATATAACAATGCAGCATCTTTGGAAGCCCCAGGTACTCCTAATAGTTATAGATGCTGAGGATGCTAAGCCTAAATTAGGTCACAGCAAACACGCAATGCAAGAGACTATGTACATTAAAGGTACCAGGTAAGCCAGAACTAATATTAAACAAACTGCATTTGAAGTATATTGAAATAAATGCCTGCTATATTCCAATGTCTTCTTGGAAATATTCAGAGGATGCAGTGGGCTGTATGTTAGCCCAAGACTGCAACAGAATATAGCAAAGTTAACAGACATAGCCTTCAAGAGAAATTCCAAAATGCAGGTCATAGAGGTCATTATGGAATTTGCAGAAGGCTAACTGAGGAAATTGAGTAAAAGTTTCTTGAACACAACAGGTTCATGTTCACTGCAACTTCTGCGACACTGAGGAGTAGGGGGGGGGGGGTAAATAGATTCCTAACTGTGGACGGATGCATGCAAATCTTCTTTTAGCAAGATTAGTCTTAACCTGGGTTATGGCAGAAAATTATTAATTCTAGATCAATTAATTTATCTGCAAAATAAATGAAAGAAAATGCAGATAGTTCTCAGGATAACCAGCCTGGCAAAGCCCGCAAAACACTGCTCTCTTTTATTATTCACAGATCTTTTCTCATTTCAGTTTTCTGGAGATTTAATCCCTCCAGTCTGTATGTTGCCCCAGGATCTGCCCCCATCAGCAAACATACCTGACTACACGTCTTTGGATTAAATAATAGCTACACTGTATCTGACTATCCTGCTAGCTTTGTCTTCTATTGCTGGATGATAGCCATGTTATCTTAATTAACGCACACACTTTGGTGCCATTAGCAACAGTCTTGTTTTGTTTTTCATTTCTTTATTTCAAATGCACATATAGTAAACAAAAACATCTGTAACGTCAAGCCCCTAATACCCGAAAGGTTACTGTCTTCTCACAGCTCAAAAACACACAATGAAATTGCTATTTTTATTAACTAACAGTTCTTAAAAGTAGAAGAACACAATGACAACAACAACATGGGGCTCTTAAGCAAACCTCTGCACAAGACACATCATGCCTCAGTCATGCTAAATCCTAAACATTCAGGGATTTTATAACCCGCTGCGTTTTGTAAGCCATAGCACAGCTGGAATGTGGATTAATGCAAAGATCTCCACTACAGTCTCCAATTAAAGCAGAAGTAGAATGGCAACTGTTCTTAAAACAGCTAGTTTCAACTACCATAAATAAATTAAAATGAAATAGGTTTCATGTCTTCTTTCTGTGCACTGCAATATTGAGTCCTCCTTGGTTTATAATATTTTACATCAGACTTTGATCAGATTTTAATTACTTAAAATACTTTGGAAACAGTCATCTGGAAAAAATGTTATAATGAAATAGGTTAATACTAGATGAACACTGTTGATCTCTTTGTCATTCTAGAGAAAAATGATAAAACACTTTAGCCAAAGAGACAAGCACATCATTTCCTGAAGGGATCAAACAGGTCTGTGATGAGAAAAGACAAAATAGCATTAGTGTGTGTGTGTGTGTGTGTGTGTGTGTGTGTGTGTGTGTGTGTGTGTGTGTGTGTGTGTCCCTGCTTGTATGCGTATGGGTGTATGTGTTTTTAGTGGATGAAATTCTGTAACTAATCTTTCTTTGTAGTCTTAAGTGCTTACAAAAAGCATTACTGTGTGTGTCTGTCTGTTTGTTTAAATGCATGTGTATGTGTGTGCATGTGTTGGATGAAAGATCAGTATTTAATCTTTTTTTATAGTTCAGGTGCTTGAGAAAGTCACTTTTTAAAATGGAAAAATAGCTATGTTATAAACAATATTATACAACGACCCACCATTAATATTCCAAAATGTGCACGCTGATTGGTCAGCGTGCAAATTGTAAATTAGAGTTATAGGAATTGAAAAAGGTCTGGTCGCCTGGACTTTTTCCATTAGTATAACTCTTTTTTTTTTTTTTTACAGCAACGGAGAATGCAAGATCTCTGTCGCTTTTTACAATCTGTCTCGCTATGTTAAACGAGTTTAACATAGCGAGACAGCTTTAAAAAAAGCAACGGAGCATCTCTGTTGCTTTTTTTAAAGCTGTCTCGCTATGTTAAACCCATTTAACATAGCAAGACACTTTAAAAAGCATCGGAGATCTTGCTTTCTCCGTTGCTTTTTTCAAAACTGTCTTGCTATGTTAAATGGGTTTAACATAGCGAGACAGCTTTAAAAAAAGCAACGGAGATTCTCTGTTGCTTTTTTTAAAGCTGTCTCGCTATGTTAAACTCATTTAACATAGCGAGACAAGTTGTAAAAAGCAACGGAGATCTTGCTTTCTCCATTGCTTTTGCCCACAGCTCTGATGTACTGCGTAAGTATACGCATACGCAGTACATCAGAACTGCCGCAGAATACCAGACCGCTGCGGTAGGGCAGCAAGGAGGCAGTATACAATGCCATTATTTAAGAAAAGTAATTATTTTTTTTCTTAAATAATGTCATTGTATAATAGCAATAGCCCACTTCTGGGTGTGGGTAATGCTGGATTTACCCACGGTTGTCTTTGTTTGGCCACTCGGGCTTCGCCCTCGTGACCAAACCACACCAACTGTGGGTAAATCCAGCATTACCTACACCCAGGCATGGGTTATTGTTATAATATCTATTGCATCAGGGATGGCTGTGATGAAAGTAAGTCAGACAGTTTTTTGACACATAGTTCTACAAGACTGACCAACAACAAAAATGTAAATAACTGAAAAATTCACAGGGTGCATTAACATATTTCTGAATAAATGCTTCTTATACTCTTACTTGCTGACACTACAACTCATTCTGTGAAGTGAAACAGTCTTCTGTGAAGATACACAAATTTGGGTAACTCTATTACAATGTATGGAATGCATGGATAAAGAGTTTGCATCCATATCAGCTGTAGTGGTCTAGTAACAGAGGTATATTTAGTTTGTAGGCACTTACTACAGTCTAATGCTACTTTATTTCTATAGATGAATCTGGATGTGGAGAGTCTATCCAGAACTTCCATTACTCAGTCTAATAGCAGAGTATGTTGAAAATTCTGTTCAGGAACAACTGTCAGTAAATTACTGTATGAAGAAGTAAAATTCAAACAGTTACTCTGTAGCCACATTTCAACAACATATTGTCCATTTTAGTGGTTCCTTAAAAAGTTTTTCACTAACATCCTCTTCTTAAATCAGCAACTTTAAAGCAATGGACTGAATAATTGAGTGACTCCTGTTTCTAGTAACATGTTCACTCCTTCAGTCCATTAGTAACAAGGGGAGATATTTCTTTAGTGACAACAAAGAGAGATACTTACCTGATCACCACAAAAAAATGCTTTCTAGGAGACTGTTTTGCATTTAAGTCAGTGGACAGTTAATGTAAAGAACATGCAAAAAATGATGTAAAGTAATTTTGAGTACTTACAGTCTCTGCAGACCTGGTATATAAATAACATTTGGGCAGATGTGGTGACATGACAGTCTCTCCCAATGCCTAACAATTCTAGTGCTATAGCAGTGATAGCAACCTAAGGTGCTAAGAAGTTATGCAAAAATGTTTAGTCACCTGTTACATTAATAAGAAAAAAATCAATGCAAATGTCATCTATCTGGAGAACTTCTGTTGACAAACTTCAGTTAGAAGAACTGAATTTTGAACAAAGCCTGCTCTAGTCTCAAAAAAAACAGTTCTTTGCTGCTGTTAACAGCTGGTTCTGCTGAAAATGCTGACTATTTTGTGAAGCAGACTAGGTGGTATCCATAATCCTGCCCTTCCTAAGTTCATAGCAGTAATCCTCAAAGAGTGGCTTTAAGTACTTATGCAAATAAGGCCATTCAGGCTGACTATGGAAATATACAGGTGTTTTGGTAAACATGCCTCTCTAAGGCAAATTGTAACATGCTTAAGGCTTAAGTGTTAGGATGAGAGCTATTACAAGGATAAGGGGTATTAGGGTCTATATTATATTCTCGAAAGTCAACAGTATCGAATCTGACATTGTCGATACGAGAATAACGAACGCTCAGAATCTCGAGCATGTAAACGGAAATCTCCGTAAGGGCAGATTTCCATTTACTGCAATGTAGTGTGGCATCGGAGTTGGTATATTTAAGTAGAGGGGGGTTTAGGGTGCAGGGGGCTTGCCCCCCTGCTTAAACCCATTAGGGTACTTTTTATAAGGTCGACATTTGAAGACATTGACCATATGGTGTCGACCATATGTTGTTCGATGTTTTCAACCGTCGATCTTATAATATAGATCCGGTATTACACATTTGTGTAATACTATGATTCATAAAGACAAATGTAAAAGGGCATTATTTGAATACCAATGGACCCTGAACTTATGCCAGTAAGTACTAATTTACCTGGGGAATATACAAGTTGGGCAGCGACTTAGTTAGCTGACTTGAAGGGGAAAAGTGAATACTTGCAACCATACTTTTTAAAAGGATTTATGATGATTATCTTCTCTTCAAGAAATGTTTGCTTAATTGTATTTTGATGGTTGTGCATACATGGTCAAACTACTGAAAAGGTCTCTGGAGAGAATGATTTATTTTGGTGACAGTGATGTGCTTGTTCACACACGGACAAATTATTTAAGGGATGGTTGGGAAATTGATTCATTTTGGTGTCAAGTGAAGTGCTTTTGCATACATGGTAAAACTACTGAAGAGATCGCTGGGGGCAAGTTTGTGGATTGCAAAGTATATATCAGAGTCAAAACAATGTTTTTAACAACAGATGTGCATATGGACCAGATATTGGACTTCGAATCATAAGAACAGCTCATTAGCGTATGCTGCGCTACAAAATTTCTCATTTACATCTCATTACACCTAAGGTATTACGCATTAATGTAAATGACCTCTGTGAATCTCACCTTAGCTTTTCTCACTTGCAAACTTCATTAATACCCCTACCTCATTTGCAGAAATGCCTATGAACACCACCCTAAATCCCAGATCACGTCTGCCATTAATGATGGGTAGGAATCATAAATGTCATCTGTAAAGCACAGAGCCAATGAGTAAGCCCAAAATAATGCCCTAAGCAACCTAGACACATCATGCTTTCAGTGTACATAGTACAATTATCTTGCAGCGCACCTATAATATTCTACAGCTATGAAGAGCTATGCAAATGAAGTGAACA